>NC_081412.1:238974647-239052147 GCF_030272615.1 Cryptomeria japonica | reverse complement strand
TTGTGTTCATGTGCATAATTATTTTTCAATGATTGATTCTATCATATAAAATATTGAATTGGCAAAAGTTTCGTTATACTGATTCACCCCCCCCCCCTTCTCAGTATAACTGTGTGCTCTTCACATGTTTCATACTTTATGTGCTTCATAACTTAAGTGGACTCGTGCTTATGCCCTATATGATTCATGCGTTCATGTATTTCGCTTGTATGTTGCATGCCTTAATTGTATTCACTTATATTATACATATGCTTCACACCTTGTGTATATTCATGTGTATGCTCCATGTTTTATGTAGATGCTTCTTGCCTTATATGCTTTGAATTTACACCATATTGTGTATTTGTATGTATGACTCATGTCTTATGTATTCATGTGTATGCTTGATGTATTGGGTTTGGGAGTGTTGTTAGGGGTAAAAACGTAGGTTAATACGAATAATAATTATAAGTGTGTTAGGTGTGTTTATGTTTTGCTGTTGCCGGGAGGTTCCCGTCGGGTAGTTGGGAGTTGGTGACAGTTGGCAACTTGGCCAACCGTCGGGTCTATATATTGTTTGGTTGGAACCTCGGTAGGGAGATCATGTATGGACAATTGGAGACATTGGAATAAAGATATAACTTTCTGGTCTAATTATTATCAGCTGTCATTTATATTATGATGTACAATTGCTCTGTTCTATGAATGCTTGGCACATGCAGGTACTACTGGGTTACTGATTATTCACCACTATACATTTAGGACTAAACATTTTGGCGTCGTTGCCTGAATGAACCTGGAGATAACCATGGCGGCAGGCGGAAGCAATTAATGGGCCGACCATTTAACCAGCAATTAATTGTTGTGGACAGCGACACGCACGAAGAGAGTACCGCGGAAGAGGAACGAGAGGATCAGTTGACGGCAGACTTGGTGGAGTTGTGGGACATATCGGTCACGCAGTATGTACAGCGAGAGGCTCAGGAGAGAGCCGTCTCGAAAGGTACGGTACGTGGTGAACTCACCGTCAGTACCCCCGTCTTTGACCTACTCGGAAGTATTCCAAGGTTACTCACCAGGAATTTGATTGCACTCAAAGACCAAAGGGAGGAAACGGCAAAGGAACTTCGGTGGCAACAAGTTCTCCGACGGTACGAGGAACGGAGTCGTAGGGAGGAAGAGGAGAGGGAGGCCAGTTAGCGTCGTACCTCTGGCACTTGATGCCCCTAAGGCCGAACAAAGACAGACGTACCACTGCTACCGAAGGAGTAAACGAGGGAACTGTACGGCAATCCCTCTGCATAAAAGAACAGGCCAACAGGAGACGGCGATTAAGAGAGGTTGCCGACTCAAGGAGTCCGGAGAAACACACCAGAAGTCGGAGTGTGAGTTGGAGTCGTAGTCGGGAGAGACAAAAACCATGTACGTGGAAGGAGTTGGCCGAGGTCGCCAGGAACCTGCCGCTTCCGGACGTAGCGGAGGAAGATCTCGCCAACCAGGGCCCACACTCGACGTCAAGTGAAGGAGACTCCGGAACCGAATCACAAAGCACCCAATCAGAATCTTTCGAACAAAGAGAGGAGGTGGTATGAGACCTGCAAGAGGAAATCGCCACTATCTTCGAAGCAACGCTGTCCGGCATTAAAAATTTGTCATTGTCAGAGGGCATCAAAATAGGAAGATCGGATCCAGAAACCCCGAGAAGGAGGGACTATAGAAGTGAAGGTGACCAAAGCCCGGTTGGCAGGGGCCCAACCAAACCAGGAGCGTACAGTACCCTCCAGACACATAGTACCTTCCCGGCATATAGCCACTTCCAGGCGCTACATAAAACCGCACAGAAAGGAACGATGGCACACACCTCGAAGAAACAAAAACTTCCAAAATTCATGGGCGACGGATCAGAGGATCTCGTATAGCATTGCAAGACATGCGTCACCATCTGGGAAGCGAATGGCCAAGACGACCGAGACTACTGGGTGAAGGCATTTCCAGCCATCTTGCGAGGAATAGCTATTGATTGGTACATAGACCTTGATGCTCAGCATAAAACATCCTGGAGCCATCTAAAGAAGGCCTTCGAGGAAGAGTTCAAACTCCTACGGGACGACAACGAGATTGTGGCAGAAATTTACAACACCAAACAAGGAAAAAACGAAAGCATACGCGCATATAACAGACGGCTGAGGGAACTACTGAATAAAATGGAGAACCAGCCCGCAGATGGCCTCAAGAAGAGGTGGTTTGTGGAAGGATTGGTACCTCCCCTGAGAAGAACGATGAAAGTAGTACCTCCGCCATCGTACGATGAAGCATACAATCGCGCCATGGATATTGAAAGTGAAAACAAGACATCCCGGGGAAAGCGACGGACCAGCGATGGTGACAGTACGGACGACGACAACGACGGAGGATCAAAAACAGTGCAAGCACTCTGCAAGGATATGATGAGGATGATGAAGGATTTGAAAGGTGACAAAGAAAGTAGTAACGAAGGGAAAGAACTGTGGTGTACTGACTGCAAGACTGAAGGGCACACTAAAGGAGGTTGTCCCCGTAAAGTCTTCTGTGACATCTGCCAAATAATGGGACATTCCACCAAGGAATGCCCGTATAACTTGAAGGCACGGAGCACACAAGCGCTCTACGCCTAGCCCGACCAAACCACGCCACCAGCAACACCTCCAAGGCCAACATCAAACCCTGACGCCTCACCCGAAGGGTACAGAAACAATCGGCGGGGGAACAACAGGTCCAATAATAACACACCAAGGAGCAGGATTCAATATGACGGGAAGGGACGACCCATGATTCAGTGCAGGAAGTGCAACGAATGGGGTCACTTTGCCCGGGAATGCCAAAGGGGAGGGGATGGAGGGAGTTTGTTGTGTAGATGGTGTGGTCCAGGGAATCACGAGGACCTAGATTGTCCAAAGCAAAAAGGGGTGAACATGCTCAATGTAGAGGGATCAAAAGAAGACGTACTGGCAATCACAAGGCTGCAAAACAAGAAAGCCATGTACCCGGACTCTCGCACAGAAAAAGAAAGACTTCGGGAGGCAAGGGCAGATATCCAACGGGCGATGGCCGGAAAGCGGAGGGCCTTGCACCTAACCGCCGATACGCCGGCCCGACCGGAACCAGAAAAAACTATCATCAAGCAGATGTTACAAACTACAATACCCGTGCGGATGTACGACCTTCTGCAAACCATGCCACAGATAAGGATGGCTTTGACAAATATAACCGTGGACACTACCCCGAGGCAGGATCACCAAACGGTGGCGGGACCATGTAGTACGGACCCACTAAAGGAAGCTGGTATGGATGCCATGAATCCTATGCTACTCGCGGTGGGAACTGGACGGAAACCAGCAGTAGTAGAGATGGATATAATGGGGCAGAAGCTTACCAACACCATTATTGATGGCGGGTCCGGGGTCAACGTCCTACCGGAGGGGACTTGGCAAAACCTTGGCAAGCCTACTCTCTGGCCACCAACTTTCCACCTGGTCAGTGCCGACCAACATGGGATCAAACCTCTCGGCACTCTCCTGGCACAAAAGGTGATAATTGGGACACAGCAGTTCCTCCTGGATTTTGTAGTCATCCCACTGGAAAGGAAAACGTACGACGCTCTTCTAGGGAGGGGGTGGCTGATCATGGCCAAAGCTAATCATAACTGCAAAAGGAATACGATCTCAATTGAGAATGACGGTCATAAGTATGTAATTGATCTCAGGAGCCAGTCCGTCAGCAAAGAGCTCCGTCATCAGACTCCGATTCAGAAGATTCCAATCGCTGGGAGTGGGGCTCTGAAGGAGGCAGAGGCGGGAAAGAGCCTGACGAAGGAGTACTGGAGTTGGACGGATGTTCGGAGGATGGAGTCGGTTCGATGGCAGGACTTTTTCATTGGCAAATGGAGGACTATGAGGTCTTCCACTCGAAATGTCACATGCTACAAATATGTGAGTTAGGAGAATCCAGCGGGGGGTCGGAGGAACAATCCTTTCCCCCAGAGTATGGTAGATACCAAGAAGGAATGGCAAGAGTGGATAACACGCCAGCACACCTGTTTGAAAGGGATAAACCCATCAAGTACGAGGAACGAGATGTGGAGAAGATTAATCTAGGCAACAAAGCAGTACCTCAGATGATACTAGCAGGAGATGACTGGAACCCGATACTGAAGGCAACTGCTTTCAAGATATTCCTAGAATATAAAGATGTCTTCGTCTGGACCTACAAAGACTTGAAAGGACTACCGCCAAAGCTATGCATGCATCGCATAACCCTCGTGCCAAGAGCCCAACCGGTACGTAGGAGACTGTATAGGATGAACAAAAACTACGCAGCCAGAGTCAATGAAGAGATCAACAAAATGCTAGAAGCAGGGATTATATTCAAAGTGGAGACAAGTGACTGGGTCTCCCCAATAGTCATCTCCCTTAAAAAAGAAGCTAATCAGATAAGAATATGCGTGGACTTCAGGTACCTAAATGCAGTAACCATAAAAGACCCGTTTCCAATCCCATTTACTGACAGTATTCTAGAAGAAGTCGTTGGGCATGAGATGTACACATTCCTGGATGGATTCTCCGGGTACAACCAGATAAGTATCGCGGAGGAAGATAAGCTGAAGACCACATTTGTGGTGGAGGAAGGAGTGTACGCCTATAACCGCATGCCCTTCGGGCTATGCAACGCGCCCGCAACCTTCCAGCGAATAATTCTGCACATTTTTGACAAGATGTCAATAGGGAATTTCAGAGCATTCTTGGATGACTGGTCGATTTTCAGCGATCAAGATACCCATTTGAAGGCCTTGGGAGAGTGCATGGAACGATGTCGGAAGGCTAGGCTAGCCCTGAACCCGAAGAAGTGCAGATTTATGGTACCACAAGGGAAACTCCTTAGGCCTCATTGTTTGTAAGGAAGGATTGAAGACAGACCCAGATAAGATAGGAGTGATTGTCAACATGGAAAGTCCAACGAACGTAACAGGGGTGAAATCATTCCTCGGTCACATAGGCTACTACCGGAGGTTCATCAAGGGCTTTGCACAGGTGTCGTGGCCATTGGATAAGTTGACAAGGAAAGGTGAGCCGTTTGTATGGGGTACGGAGCAAGAAGAAGCTTTCACGGAATTAAAAGACCGACTAGTGAGTGCACCGATATTAGTATACCCGGATTGGAACAAGGAATTTCATGTGCACGTGGACACCTCCAACTTTGCAATTGGTGCTACCCTCGCCCAAGTAGGGGCACAAGGACTAAACCACTCCGTCTTCTTCGCAAGTCGACTCCTGTCAAAAGTAGAGAGGAACTATAGCACAACAGAGCGAGAGGCACTAGGGATGGTGTATGCAGTTCAGAAGTTCCGGCACTACTTGTTGGCCACACCGTTCACATTTTAAGTGGACCACCAGGCACTAATGTACCTAGTGAATAAACCAATCATTCAAGGAAGGGTAAGTCGGTGGCTACTGCTTTTACAAGAATTCACCTTCACAATTGTCGTATGGCCAGGGAAGTCCCATGTGATTGCAGATCAGCTATCAAGGATCAGATAAAGAGAACCGGCCGAGGGAGTAAACGAAGACTTTCCACATGCACACTTGTTCCAAATTGCAATACTACCAGCCTGGTATGAAAAGATAGGGCAGTACCTATCTACTTCCACATTTCCAAGTGAGATGCCTCCAGGAGAACGGAGGAAATTGGCACTAAAGAGCAAAACCTTCCAACTAATTAATGGACTTCTATATAAGATGGGCCCCGACCAAATCTTGAGGAGGTGTGTCATGGAGGGGGAAGTTCGCGGTGTACTAAAGGAGGCACACGACGGATTGGCAGGTGGACATATGGGACCAGATGCAACCGCCAGGAAAGTGCTCCTAGCAGGGCTATGGTGGCCAACTCTACACACGGACGCCCGAGAGTGGGTGATCGGATGCGACACTTGTCAACGAGCCGGAAAACCTCTCAAGAGGGACTTCATGCCTCTCTTTCCTTCCCAGCTGCAAGAACTATTCGAACGATGGGGTCTCAACTTTGTGGGACCCTTGAAACCAAGTAGCCTGCATTGGTGCAAGTACATTGTGGTAGCCACAGAATACCTCACTAAGTGGGGAGAAGCTAGGGCCTTGCCCGATAACAGAGCTTTGAGTACGGCATGGTTCTTGTATGAACAGATTGTCACCAGGTACGGGATACCACTTCGAATCACTAGTGACAGAGGAGTGCACTTCGTCAATCAGGTAATCCGTACCATGACCGTGGAATTTAAAATATTCCATAACCTATCCAGCCCATACTATCCCCGTGCTAATGGACAGGCAGAGGCAACCAACAAAGTGTTGGTATCAATAATTTACAAGTCATGTGGGGTGGAACAACAGGACTGGGAGGAAAGACTACCAACCGTGCTATGGGCCTACCGTACAACATACAAAGTCACTACCGGGCATACACCGTTCCAACTCATGTATGGCCAGGAGGCAGTGGTACCAGCCGAGTACACTGTGCCAAGCCTTCGGGTGGCGGTAGAAAATCGATTAGGGGACACCGAAAGCATGAATGCAAGGCTGGATGGGTTGGTAAAGCTGGATGAACGGAGACTGATGGCACAATGGGCAACTGAGGTGGCACAACGTCGGCAGAAGCATTGGCACGACCAGCATCTGCGGAAAGCCAACTTCCGAACGGGACAGTTAGTTTTGAAGTATAACGGTCGGAACGAACTTCGACCACGGAAGTTCAAGGTCCGGTGGCTTGGGCCCTATAAAATCAAAGAGGTCGGCAGTAACGGATCAGTGAAACTGGCAACTCTGGATAACAATCCGATCAGGGACCCCGTGAACGGTTCCAAGTTAAAAATCTACAAGGAAAGAAATAAACCTGTGATTGGGATCAACATGCTAGGATATGCCACGAGAGGACATTAGACCATTGGTCAAGACAAGGAGATCCAGGAAGACCCAATAGTACAAGAGGAACCCTACAGGAGAGATGACGATTGGGCAAAGCCCTTAACGACCATAGAAGAACGACTTGTACCAAAAAGGGTGGAAGGTGTAGCAGTTCCCAGGATTCACAAACATCTCACGAATACGTATTTCGGAGACCCGGCTGTGTGGGTACGGGTCTCAGGATATTGGAAAAAACGGGCGCCATACGAAGGAGCTCGGGAAGGGTACGTCGCATATGACATCGACGAAGAAGCAGAAGCTCGGAGGAAAGCTGGGAACCCACTTACACAAGTGGAGCCAAGAGACCTTGAGGATGAACTCAACCTGGAAGAATATGGGGCAACCCTAGGACCATGTTTAAAAATGGTACTGAAAACAGAGGATCTATTTGTCATCGCGTCCGGGGCAGGCGAGATGGAGGCTGGACCTAACTCATTATATCGGGTGATTCCCAACCTGGCTGGACCACCGGAGATCAACGGAGAGAAAGTAAAATGGTACCACCAATACAGGGCCCAGTACATTGACGGCCGCTACAAGGGTGTGGGACCCGCCGAACTAGTGGACAAAATATGGGATCTTGAATACGTAGGGACCTGCTGCGCCCAAGAATGCTACAGAAGATTACCACATGTGTGTACATGGTTGCACGACTCAGAAATAAAAGTGAGGACACCCAACAATACACGAGGAGTGAAAAGAAGGAGCAACGAGGAGAGAGACCCGGAACCAAATAAGAAATGGAAGGAGGACAAGGGGAGGAATGACGTACCAAGGAAGGAATGGAGGAAAAGGCAGGGTAGAAGGCTGGGGAAAAGAAAACAAAGAAGACAAGGGAATTTCTTGCACGCAATAAACTCGATCAACCAGCCAAGGGCCCACATCAGAAGGCACAAGCAGGCCAAGCAGTACCGAGGTAAACTGAAGGCAAGGAAGCTAATATTGAAAAAACTGTGCCAGACAAAAGAAATAAGACGACTCGTAAAACAAGGGGACTTAAAAGCTGAAGAGGGGAAATACAGGGAAAAAGCAAGGAAGGCCAAATCTGCAAGCATTAAAAAATTGGAATGCCAGGCAAGTATAAGTAAACGTAGTAAGGAAAAAGTAAGGTTACTGAAAAAGAAAGTATTTTATGTCAAATTAATAAAACACATTTACCTAACCCTAACCCTCAAAAAGAAAAGTGCTTATAAACGTTGCCAGGAGACCCCATTAGGCACAACGCAGGAAAGAGAGCAGGGTGAACCTGCGAGCCAAACAGCATTGAGCAGAACTGTTGGTACGGACGCAGAAGGAGGCCCGAAGGGAGTGACCAATCTGTACGATGTACGGATTACACAGTCTGGAAGGCAAGAGAGCCAGGGAGCTAGACCGTACAGTGTACAAATTACCCAACAAGTTATACCGTACGACGTACGGATTCAAGGCACAGAAGGCAGGAACCATTGTACGGCGTGTGCACAGTCTGGAAGGCAAGTTGATCCGTACGGCGTACGACTTACAAAGGTTCTACCGTACGACATACGGATTTAAGGCGTCAGCAAGTTAAACAGGAACCACCGTACGGCGTACGGCACTCGGAACACTGCAAAAAGAAAGACGTACTTGTACGGCGTACGCAGCACGAGGCACAAACGAAAATTACCGTACGACGTTTGACCTTCCTCCACCGTACGTGTACGACATTCAGTGCATGGTGTTGGTGCGTACGAAAAATGGAGCAAGAACAAAGGGGACCCACCGTACGGCATACGGCTTGACCGTACGGACACGATACAAGGCAAGGACACACCTTCACTGAGCGATGTACGGACAATGCAAACCAACGCGTGTAGAAGCAAGGAAAATCCGCACGGTGGTAGACAAGGAAGTAGTACGACGACAACAACCGAGTCGTACGACGGGCATTTGACCGGGCAATCAAGGCACGAGGGTATAAGAGAGGAAGCGCAGAACACAAGGAAGGGACCGTACAGCGGGGAAACTGGAAGTGATACAATGGGTCGTACCAACTGGCGAGATAATCTGGCAAACGGTTATAATAAGGACGCAGGAAGGGGTTTAGGCAGAAGAGCAGAGAAAGGCAGTTGCAATACAACCATGACTGCCATAGAGCCTGCCAGCAGCAGGAAAACCAGGAGCAAACCGAAGACAACAAAGGACCCGGAGGAACTCACCGCAGCCAATGTAGCATTCGAAAGTGTGACTGGTAGTGAATGTCGTACCTGGTGGGAGGAAAACCCTCCAGATCATGTGATGAAGGAATCACTTAAAAAAGCATAGGTCAACCACGCTGTGCAGATGCCCATATTTAACATTAAGGAGTTCGAGCCAGTCCTACGGACCATGGTATCCGGTTATAACCCTCACGAGCATGCTTCGGTCATCCAGTTTCAAGGGCACACAGTGCGGGTTTCATTCAAACCTGAGGATTTTAGGCGCGTGTTTGGCATACCGAATAAGGAGCAACTGCTGCCAAACCAACCAAAAACCTTACCAAAGAAAAGAAAAAATGGTTGATAGACCTGGTGTGCAGAGACGACCTTACAGAAGAACAGTGGAAGAGCGTCTGGGTCGATAGCAGAGGAATGAAGCGTAGTTTTATCGCACCAGGAGAGTGGAGGATGTTGATGGACCTGGTTAAAAGCCGCCTGACAGGGGCCAGTCGGGCTTCAGATATCGCCATATGGATGATTGGGTTAATGAACGGGAACAGATGCGGGAAAGTGTACAACTAGGGGCAACTCCTGGCAGAACGCATTCACGACTTCTTGAGATTAGAACACAAAGCATTCTACATGTGCCATCATGCCATCAGTTTGTTCCTAGATGCAGTACGCCTACAGGTACCACCAGAGGATTGGGGGACGTTTGAACCTCACGGACGGGTAGAACCAAATAAACCCACTATGTACTACTACATTCACCTAGACACCCTTGGCGACACAGCGCAGCCCACACGGAAGAGGAGGAAGCTAGACACATCTATGGAAGTGGAAGAGGTTAGCAGTGCTAAGGAGTCCGAGGAAGTGGAAGAAACAGAAGAACTGGAAAGTGGGGATGAAGGGTTCCATCTGTCGGAACACACCACCGTAGAGGAGGAGGGAACTGAGTCATGCCAGCAGGAAGAAGATGAAGAAGAGGAGCAACGGGGGGGATTGCGGGCACAATGGAAGAGCACGAGGGTAAAGTTTACGCCCTCAAAATTAGTCTCGGCACACTTGGTACCTCAAGAGGCGCTTGCAGTCGCCAGCCCCGTAGGAGATGTACGACCCGTGGGGGTACTATTCCAGAAGATTAGCGAAGGGGAGCCGCCGGCACAACGACGAGTATCGTTACCACAGATCAGTTTGGCCATCTTGGCAGCAAAAACGGGTACGACGACAGCCGAAATTGGTACGGCGGCAGCAGGAACTAGTACGGCGATAATGGAAGCCGGTACAATGGCAACAGAGACCGGTACGGCATCAGCTAACTTAGAGGCAGCCTTGGGTACTATGACAGATGAGGATATAGATGCATCGCTGGATGGGTAGCTAGGACAGTTCGCGCTCGCCCCACACCTGCCTCCCTCCCCCGCACCACATAACATGGCTATCGAGCTAGGCATGACTCCAAATAGCGAGGTCACTATTCCAAATGAGGAGAGACCCACTGATCAGAAGCAGCAAGGAAGGGACGAGCAAAGCAGTGACCTAGAGGGGACTCTCACTGGACACCATATCACACTACCTGATCTGAGTGACCCAGCAGGCTCACTCAGACGATTCCTAACGGAGCTACAAGGACTCTCAGATGTTGCACGCGGCATGACTCAGCTTACTGGACAGATGGAGGTCGGTAATTCAGCCGATGCGGCACAACTGTGTCAATTTATGGCCCAAGGGTGCAAAGAGGAGTTCACGCAATACCTAGAGCAACAGGGATGGCCGGATAATAGTACACCAGAGATGATTCAGAACTGGACCCACAGGCACTTGATAGAAGGTTCAGGCACCTTAGGCACCACTTTCCGCAGTATGGAGGGAACTTTTCGCGAGGTGTACTTACAGATGCGGCAACATCAAGTGGAGAAAGAGGCCCAACAGATCTACATAGGAACCCTGGAAAAAGAGAGCAGGAAGCAGACGGAGTTGGCCACAGTAGAGAAGGAAGGAAATGGAACTGAAGATGGCTACATGTGAAGCCCACTGCAGTATGCAAGAGAAGGAGGCACAGGCATTAGCAGCCCAGGTGGCGGCGCTCACTGCATAGCTGGAGCAAAAAGATAAGAAGCTAATGGAAGCAGCTCACATGGTAAAGAAGGCGCGGGAACGGCAGTTAATGGCAGAAAAGAATTTGAAAACTCAGGACGGGCAGCGACCTCAGCCTACTACCACTACAGGGACGCCTCCTCCCTCTTCTCAGTCTTAGCCATGTTTTATTTCAATTTCTCTTGTCTGAGTCGTCTGGAAGACGACTACGTTTTTTGGGGGGGGATAATGTTAGGGGTAAAAACGTAGGTTAATACGAATAATAATTATAAGTGTGTTAGGTGTGTTTATGTTTTGTTGTTGCCGGGAGGTTCCCGTCGGGTACTTGGGAGTTGGTGACGGTTGGCAACTTGGCCAACCGTCGGGTCTATATATTGTTTGGTTGGAACCTCGGCAGGGAGATCATGTATGGACAATTGGAGACATTGGAATAAAGATATAACTTTCTGGTCTAATTATTATCAGCTGTCATTTATATTATGATGTACAATTGCTCTGTTCTATGAATGCTTGGCACATGCAGGTACTACTGGGTTACTGATTATTCACCACTATACATTTAGGACTAAACAAGTGTTTACTCTATATGTGTTTCATATGCATGCCTTGCACCTCCATGTGACGTGTACACTTCATATCTAACATGTATTTGCATTACTTATGTCTATGCTTCAAGACTTCCATGTATACTTCAAGCCTTGCATGTGTTTAAATGACTTTGTCTATATTACTTCATGCCATTCACGACTTGCATACTCTTAATGCTTCGTGCTTCATGTGTACTAAATGTATTCAGGCTTCATGCCTCATTACCTTTCATGTATTGTGTGTATGCTTCATGCCTTTACATTTATATACCTTGTGTTTTTATTGGGAGATGACTTAGTTTGAGGAAATTGTCAATTGCTCGAGGACAAGCAATTTCGGGAAGGGCGGACTGTCACGTCCCCTCCTTAATCGTTATACATATCCTAAATGAAGTAATTATTATTGATTAATATAATAACTACCAAAGAATGATTATTTGGAATTTATCTATTTATTAAATATTATTATTTAATTAATATTTATTAATGTTTATTACTAGTAATATCTTGAAATATTCAAATAAAATAATAAATTAATATTATATTATAAACATAATTTATACATTATAAATTGTAAACATAATTTATATATTTAAAGGAATAAACATATAATTTATATATATTCAATAACAAATAATAATAATACAATTAAAATACAAAAGAATAGACAAATCACTAAATCTAAATAATTAGCATTGACCAAGTACTGTCGACGCATAAACTCAAGATGCAAATGACCAAATACCATGGTCGATGAATATTACAGTGTTGGAAAGTGGAGATTATCTTAGCTGACTAATCAATTGATTAGAAATTCGACAAACTAATACAGCGATCAAGAAGAAATAAAGGAGTCATGGGGTTGTCAAATATTCCACATGGTTATTTATTACGAATTAACAGATACTATCGGGTACATGGATGTGTTAAATCAGAAGCATCGGTGATAGCTTATACTAACATCTATTAATGGCAATGTGATAGACAGTTCAATTGAGAACGCTGAGTATCATTAGAGTATTAAGGCTATCAGTGATATATATTGCTACGATACATCAACGTGGATTGATGTATAATATTAATATCAGAGGGTTTGACTTAAGTGTTGCATTATGGAGGAGGTATATGACGGATAGGAAATGGTTAAGCAAAATGGAAGACTTCGCCAAATAATATTATCGCTATGAAGATCGATACGCAGATTCAAGGATATTGATAAAGGCAAGATTCATTAGAGTAAAGAGACTAACAATTAGTCTATATTTGTAAATGTGAACTGTAACTTATCAGCAGCGATTAAGGTGTTATTCTCTAAGGAAGCATTTAAGAGAGGACAAATAGTCATTAGTGCTGTGAAAAGAAACATTGGGAAAGAGGTGTGTCTCATCACAGATCAAGAGGTGTGATCCCTTCATCTAACAAAATATATAAGGAGATTGGGCTCATTCCCTTCAATGATGGATTTTTAGGAATGAATCAAAAACAGCAATCATTGGGTCATCGCCCCTAACAAGACACTCATCATATAAGTGATCAGACCAAACCATAGCAGATAATTCGCATAAACACATAAAAGAGAGATATTAGGAACAACAATCATCTTACTTTCAGATCAATATATGATGTATATTTAAATAATAGCATGTAGCAATAATGCTCACTACTCGTCAATAGTTATTACCATTTAAGTTATAATTATAGTAATTATCAATATAATATCAATTACTTGTTTACATCAGCATTTCGACCAAGTTGGATATAATGGTAGCATGTCCATATATCTTAAGATCGATATCTATCTATACTTGCAAATTTATATCTAATACATTACGGCGTAGATATATTATTCCATATAGACAATAATGTGGATCTAGGGTAATATCCATTTTATATCAGAATTATTGTTTGGCAATATAATCCTTATAGAATTGTCATCACTAATCACCAAAACAGAAAGAAGTCTCTTGCAATTTAAGAATTTAAATAAAATTCTAGGAATCCATACAAGGGGACATTACAGATATAAATACAACACAGCAGATGTATTCTCCAGAACAAGGAAAATGAGATTTCCAGCCTCAAGGAGAAATTAAGTAATTTTATGAGATAAAATTACAATTAAAGTCTATTTTTAGTAGTATCGATCAAGGGACATTTGAAGAGGTACATCTTTCGAAGGAAAGCTCTATATAAGAAAGGCCATGCAAGGAGAACAAAGCATATACTTTTTCATAAAGCATTTTATTATCTGATTTCTATTTTTTAGTTGCAGCATGGAACTTTGGTTCAATTAACCTAAAGATAAAAATCCTCTAGAACTTGAATCGGAGGATGAATACCCACAATTCCTTGGAGCAATTTCACATAGAAATCACCATTGTGCATAATTGATTGATTTCCTAGTTGATATTGATAAATACTCCAATATAATAACATTTGCTGTTCTTCAGCAAATCTGATTGCTTTCTTTGAAGAGATAAACCACACCATATTGGGAAAGTAGTAATAAAGTCCAAGAATAATCTCAGATCCAATATATTTGGTGGAGCATACATAGAGACCCTATACGTAACATTTGTATTTGTCTCCGAGCCATAACTTTTTGCAAAAATAATCAGATCTATATTATATCACAATTTTTGCTGGTCACAATTGCTGAAGGTTTGTACCAGAATTAATCCCTGCCATCTTATATAACAGCTGCCTCATATTTTGAAGGTGTATAAGGGGAAGGAAGTAGATAAAGATTGCAACACAAGATATTTTAGAACTAACTCTTATTTCTGGCAGCATATTTACATCATTTAGTGATGTTCCTTAATCTGCTGCTTCAGACTAGATAATTTATTACCCATAACTAATGCATACATAATTTTAGTATTATAACTGAATAGCAGCTGATATACTTAATTTAATTAGTGAAGCTAGCCCTAAGAGATAGCTGAAGTGAATTAAAATTCGACAAATGCCATAAAATATTCTTTGGGAATATTACACAAGGGTTCATTTCAATTTCATTACTCCTTGTTACTTTTGAAGATGACTTCTATCATCTTGTGAGCCTTTCTCGGACCTATTTCTTTGATTAGTGCATTCTTTGCACAAGCAAAGTGACATGTAAAAGCACCATGCTTGATAACTGTTTCCTTCTCTAGCTTTTTAAAGAGCCTTACTAGTCAATTTAGGAATCGATTTTGCCTTTGCATTACTTTGTTTTGTTTTGCTTTGCCCACCATGTTTTTCTGTTTTCTTCTTTTCATCATGGCTGGCCATACTAAGGTAGTTGTAACTAAAAATTTGCAATCTACATTGCATGTCTAACTTAAAGGCTATCTATTTTCTAAACAAGGTCTCGTTGCCTGCACAATATGAGATAATTTTCTTAAGAAAATTAAGGATCCCCCTTTTTGAAGTTTGTAATGAAATAACTTGCACAACACAAGAATATAGTACGAAATTTGTTGCAAATAATTGATATGTAATGCCCTTCCAGTTTGCAGCTTGGAAGGCATCGATATTGACATGGTCCAAGTATGTATCCAGGGATGCATAGGTTGAAATTGTGTTCTGGCTACTAAGTGATTATTCTATGTTCAAATTCAATGTGTATATGGTGCCTTTATGACTCATGGTGTGTATGGACCTGTTGTGACCTTTTCACACATCGCCCCATTGCAAATGGGGACCCCTCTGTTTTTGCTTTCTAGGGTTTTGCCTTGCCGTCGCAACTACTAATCACTACTTTTTACAATGAGTTAGAGTTTTTAGGTGGTCATTGAGGTCAGTCAAGGAAATCATGCTTGGAACACTGTTTGAACAACATCAAAGTGCTTAGAAGGCCCAAAGGACGAAAAACCCAACTGCTTAGGGTCAATTTGGACAACTTCCTATTTTTGCAGGATTCTGCTTTTTTGCTTTTTTTTATTTTTGGCACTTTGGGACCAATCCGAGAAGCAACTTTTTCGTCTACTTTTTTGCTTTTTGCCTTTTTGCTTTTTCAGCTTTTTTGAAAGTTGACCTAGGATTGGATTGCTCAGGTCTTGGCAACAGGGTTCCTATATTTGAAATTTAAAAAAAAAAAATCTCCGAGTATGAAAAGCAATGGAAAATCATTGAAAAATTCATCCAAGTGCTCAAGGCAGAAAAGTTTCTAAATGGAGATGGACATGTCTCAAGCCGGTTCAAAGTTTGCCATAAATGGAGTTGGCTATGTCCAAGACATCATGAACTCTGCCTAGGCATAAAAGACAATGTCCAAGAGAATGTCCAAGACATCTCCAAGTCCGACATGAGGAAAATTCCTTGTCCAAGTAGTAAATCCACCCAAAGGGAGAGAAAAAATTCAGAAAATTGGTTAAGTATTGATACCTTGGAAAAAATAAAATTTGAGAATTTGGTAAGTGTCAAGGAAAAATCACAAGACAAGTGCCAACTACGTCCAAGGAATGATGCAAAATGGCTTTAAAAACTGCAAAATTCCGCCCTGCATACAAACACATCAAGTTCGCCAAAGGGTTAGAAATGGCATGGAAACACATAAAGTCCGCCAAGCATGAAGCAAGTTTGGCATGAAACATGGCAAAGTCCACCAAGAGAAGGTAGAAGATTGGCATGACAAGGGGTAAAGTCTAATCAAGCATGGCACCAGCTAAATGAAGTCCGCCTTGGCACTTGGTGAAAACGTCTAAGCAAATATGAACTCTGCCAAGAAATGGCCAATCAATCATCAACTCCGCCCAGCACATGAAAGGGTTAAAATTGGCATGGCAATCATGAAGTCCGCCTTGGCATTTGGTAAAACATCTAAACAAAGATCAAGTCCGCCAAGACGTGGCTGGACAATCATCAACTCCTCCACCTCCCAAATAAGAATTGGCTTGCCAATGAGGAAGTCCACTCAAGCATAATAGAAGGATGGTCGCCTTGACACTTAGATAAAATTGGCATGATGAAAAGGTAGAAAGTTCGACAAGAAGAGAGAGAAATTGGCATAATGAAAGGGTAGAAAATCTGCCAAAGAGAAATGTGAAATGGCACAACACAAAGTAAAGTCTGCCATGAATGAAGATTTGACCAGTTTTGGAAGTCAAGGAAATTTGCCCAACATTTAGAATATTTTTCAAAATTTGCTCAACACTTAATATTTTTCAAAATTCGCCCAACACTTGGAAAATTTCCTAAATACATAAAGAATTTAAAAAGATTCCTTGCCAAAACATGGACAAGATGAAGACAAGGGGTGAAGTGGCGCCATGGGACAAAAATAGAAACTTTCTATTGAAGTCTTTTGAAGGGATTAAGTTGCCATTTTAAGGAAGATGAGAAGGAGACCAGGTTTGATGAACCCATAAAAGAATGTAAAGATGCTAAAATTGGTCGAACTTTTCAACCTTATATCAATTTCAGCATCACATTTCAAGTTCTTTCTCAAGTTTGAAAATTGAAGAGCTCTCTCTCCCAAGTTCAAGGAAGGAATATTTTCGAAGACATTAAGTGGATTTTTGAGCAAAGGAAGAATTTATCAAGAATTTCACCAGTGTTGGACAGATTTCTTCCATTTTACAGTCTGATTTTTCACAGAAATTTAATCTTATGACAGGCTGAAGGTCAAATTTAAGGACAAAAGGTTCAAATTCAGGGTTAAAACTTTAAAGTTTACTTGAAAGTAATGTTAATTTTCCATGTTGCTTGCAGGTAGTAGATGACCACTTAGGGAGGACTCTCAAGAAAAGTCCCTATGAAGTTTCAAGCAAATAGGAAATCCCAACCTGAATTCTGAAGACAAATCCACAAGCAAGGTTCGTCTGAGCATAGAGATGGCCAAAATTTGGCCAAGTATTGAAAGGTCGGCTCCCCTCCATATTGGGAAGGTTCATTGAAGAAAATTCCAATTCCCTCCATTGTGGTGAAAGCACGGAGGAATTATTCTCCAAATTTAAGGCACTTGAAAGAATTTCAAGGCATCAAGAAAGAAAAATCCTCAAACTTGGTGAAAATATAAAAAAAAATTCGAACTTCTTAGGGGATTTCTTCTGCAATCCCCGACCTATTGGAGCAATCAGGGCAACTTCTTGAAGGATTTCATCTCGTGAGGAATTGAAGACAAGCTCCCAATCAGAATCAGATGGAGAAAAGAAGAGTATTCCTAACAAATTTCCATACTTACACAATTTCTTGACACAAACTGGGGAATTTGGAGGAATAACATCAGTCCAGTTCAAGCAGGAGGAATTTCAAAGAAAACGGGAAAGAAAATTTTAATAACTTCAAGTCCAGACATCTGCTCCAAGGGGAGACTTCCAGACCTCAAAGATTCAAATGCAAGTGAGAAGAAGAGATCAAAATCTCAAAAAGAATCCATGATCAAAGCTAGGAAGAAGCAAGTGCAATGGACAGAGTCGTCGGCAAGGAAATATATTCTAAGGCACGTACGTGGAAAAAGAACAAAGGAATCAAGGAGGACATCCAACACTCTAAGGTGGCGCCTCGTCATCTTCCAACCAATCAGATTGTTCCAAGTCAACGTGTCCAAGTTCAATGAACCTGACTTATCCACAAAGGCTTCTAGAAGGCACATTCCATAATGTAACAACTTTCTATTTTATTATCGGTTTATATTCAAGAAGGACAAGTGTCCCAAAACGTACTCATTGGTTGAGTGGTAGTTGGTTGTGACAAACCCTAATTAGGGTTTTATTTTGTAATCTCGGTCGTTGATTCGAAATCAATCCTAGCCATTGAATTGTAATTGAAGAGCCTATAAATTGAGCTCACCCCTCATTTGTAAAACATGGGAGCATGCTGCAGAACATGTTGAGATAAGCAAATTGTTGTTTATGGCTGCCAAAGTAATAAGTAATGCATTGTTCAAATTGATGGTGATTACTTCTCTTATTTTGGAGTTTGCATGGTTCTTATCCCTCATCATAGTTTAAATTTATTTCATGTATGTTAGACGAATGCAAGATCTGATAAGTATTGATTTATGGTGAATCTTCTGCTCATTCTTTTGATGAACAGATGATTTTTGTTCATTGTGTAAAGTTAGTCTGAGCTTACTTTGTGGATGCTTAACTTTTGTCTGGATGAATATTGTTCGATTTGATGGTAGTTATTCATGACGTGAAAATCATAAGCACATCCCTTGAAGATTGCACCCACTTTGTGTAGTTGTCCCCAGCATGGCGAAGCAAAGCGTGGTTATTGGTTTCACCAAGTCAATACCATCTCTTGAATTCTTAGGAGTAGATTAGAACTTCTAAACCCTAATCTCCTTTTCAATTTTCTTGAAGTCCATGATCCAACGATAGAGCTTCATTGTCTAGACCTTCATTGCAAATTAAACGAGCCAAGTGTAACTCCCTTTGTGTACTACCAGCATATCACAACGCCCATTGAGCTTATCCACATGTCAAGACCTGACAAAAGAAACCTTGGAATCGCCATATGATCTTCTCGCAATCTTAGCATACATGATGATTTTGTTCAAGAGAGGATAGAGTGTCTTTGGAGATTTTATTCTGTGTTTGGTGGGTAATAAAACGCACACCAAACACCAACAGAACTGTTGTGACCATTTCACGCATCGCCCCATCAAAATAGGGGACCCCCCTTTTTTTGCTCAAGTCCTAGTCTCTTAGTCTAATATATCCCTCTCGCAGGTGAAATGAGTGAGTTTGTAGCGTCTAGATATTATGAAAAGTCAAGTCCGTCATGAGTTCAACCAAAGAGTGTGAGAGATTGCTAGATAGGGAAACTTCAAGTTCCCCTCAGAGCGAATTTCACTCTTATTGCCTCAAGTCGAAGGAGAAATCATATTCAAGATGAGATTTGAGGTCTTATAGTATATAGAGACATGAACTAAGGCACGAGTAGTGAGATGCAACTTAAGAGTACATTTTCAAGTTACTTCAAGTGCTCAAGGTTGAGGGCAAAAAACTTCAAGTGCTCCTCTTGAGGAGCGAAATTCATTTCAAATGCCCTTAGTTGAGAGCGAAATAGGCTTCATTACATTAATATTTTGCATATCTTTCACCATTCTCCTAATTTACACATCTCTTATAGGTGAGGGATGGCAGCACCTAAACCAAGTGGAACTGTGAACCGTCAAGCACTCATCAAAGAAGACTCGAGGAGCGGTGCATTAGAAACCAAGATCACGTCTCATTGGAACAGAATAGGAGACACCAATCTTGGGAAATTTGACACCAAGAAGTTCCAGAGCCCGTCGTATACAAGTGAGCCTATTGCTACAGCGAAAAAGATGATCGTTAGCGGGGTTATAAATGCAGCTGGTTTCCCTCCTGCGGTGCGATGTTACGAGTTAATTGTCAAATGTGCCAAGCACTATGATTCTCACTCAAGAAGAATAGTGGCGAAGGATGGAAGAGAACTTGCATATCTCTCAGAGACGGCCATTAGTGAAGCATTTCATCTACCTGAGCCCAAGGACATGATCTACATATACATAAGTGTGGAAGGAGCTAAGTCAGCCCATGATGATGATCCAGAAGCTTGTTTAAGGATCATCAACAAGTTTTGGTTATCAAAGAGTAGAGGTAGTAAGAGCAGAATGCCCGGCAAATTCCATAGAGTGGACTTCAGGGATGAATTCAGAGACTTCATCACTCTACTTTATTGTGTGGTTGGTGCACCTGAGGCTTCATATTTTGAGGATTGGATGTTCTACTTCATAAAGACAATCACTCATGGCAAGAACGCAATCACTTATCGACAACACTATCGATGTAAAGCTAAGAAGACTGATGCGCACTAGGACATTCTACATGAGCTCCTATGTTATATATTCTCTTGCAAGGAATTACGAGTATCCCGGACTGATGTATAGGGGCATAGTCAGAAGAGGATCAAGAGAAATAAAAAAGCATGAGTGTTATACACAGCTTCATCATCCGACTAAGCAACACTATAGGAGAGTGAATGATGCATTCACCATGCACATCACGAGGTCGCTTCAAGGTGCACTTCATCAAAGGCTCTCCAAAACAGTGTTCCACAGATGTTGGGGACAGGGAGACAGGGGGACGCGGGGACGGGCTTCGGGGACAGGGGGACAAAGGGAAAAAGTTTTGGGGACGGGGGCCTTGGGCCTGAGAGGGGGAAACGCGTTTCCGTGGAACACTGCTCCAAAAGCACAAGCATTAGTTCAACAGTATGGTGCATGGTTCATCCAATTCCCAAAATTCACCTATATCAGAGTTCAAGGATGTCCTTCTCCCTACATGTTACCACACTACCCGACGGACAGAACAGTGCTACTTGAGGTGGTGAGACAATTAGTGGCATATGTCAAAGCATATAGGCACAAGCACAGGACCAGTATCTCCTTCCCTATTTAAAGACTCTATTGAAGCATGTCCTTCCCTTCAAGCAGCTAAGAACGCCGAAGGAGAGTTAGCTATCTATTCATTCAAGCCATTTGCTCCTAGAGATCACTTTGATCCATATGACAATGTAAAAGGAATTTTGGGAAAGAAGTATGGACACCAATGGCAGTTAGAAGACTATTGGATGAATATTCAAGATCATGTAGAAGTGAAGAAAAAGATGTATTCCAGGCTACCTCTTGATTTCATCAGGAAGTGTAAGTTGTTTAGTGTTGTTGATCAAGTACAGGATACCAGCAAATATCTCCAATCCACCTATGCCAAGGAAAGCAAGGAGATCCAGATCAATTGGGTTGACTTAGAGGTCACGGATTTGAAAGAGTTGATGAAACAAGTCTTGGAATACACTTGCACATGGATAGACATCCAGCATCAGAAATTGAAAGAGTAGAATATAACAATGACATTCCACTTAGAAGAAAGGAAAGACAATGAAGATGATGCAAGCGCTAGTGGAAGTGCTTCCCAATCATCTCACTCAAGAGATTCAAAGAGAAAAGATGATCGTGGAGAAAAGGAGTCATCAAGGAAGAAACATAAATCAAATTCCAGTCATCCTTCTAGTAACTCCTCCAGGCGTGAATAAGAGTTGAATCAAGATGAAAGGCGTGAAGAACAAAGGATAGATAAGGAATCGAGCCAAGGAGTAAACAAATCAATGGAATCTACAGTTCAAAATGATAAAGGCAAAGAGAAGTCGTCCCAAGAACAAGAGGATCTCACTCCTCACATTCAAGGGATCGATGAAGATGAAGAAGAAGACAATGATGAGAACACTTCACCACCTAGAGATGAGCAGATTCTTGAAGAAACACAAGTTGAAGAAGGGATATCATCTATTCATGAATGGCTTAAGGAAGGATAGCCAAAGAAGTGATAGTAGTTGATGAAGAACCAACATACGACTTAGAGAGCCTTCTAAGTCGGACTCAAGAGGTCACCGAGGAAAAGAAAGCTACGAAGATGTCTAAGATGATCAGAGATGATTCAGGTTCTCGGAAGTTACAAATAGCTACTGCAATGGTTGACAAGTATGAAGATGAAATCACAGCAAATGAGTATGATATGGAGACCATTGATTTGGGTCCACTCACCTCCGAGCAAGCCATAAGTGATGCAAATGATTCATTAAAGGCAATCAATGACATGCTCGAGATGGAAGTAGAGAAGAATAAAAGATTAGAGAAAGGGATAACTGCGTGGAGAAACTACTTCCAACAATTCCATGAACCATTGAGACAGCAGAATCCAGCAGCTACACCACCACCCTTGCTTCCTGTGGAATCAGTTGATCATATGGAGAGGATGAGGAATTCAGCACAATTGATGGACACATGGATAGAAGACTCTTATACCAAAGTTAGCAAGTTTATGAAAAGTATAGTGAAGACACTTGATACAGTCATAAAAGTCCTTGGAAGGAGTCATGTCCTCATAGAAGCCTTTGAAGCATTTGCCCATACCAAAGATGTTATCATTCCAATATTGCAAGTACTAAGGAAAACACCCAAGGAAGTCTTAGCAAGAGATAAAATAAGAAGAGAAGGACCTACGCCCAACTTTCTACATTGGAGTAGTCTACTTCGCACAAAGAAGATCATATTTAAAGATATTGGAAACGGGTGCAGTCAAGTTCAAGATGATATGCATCATATTCATGATAAGATAGTAGAAGTAGCACAGATCGTCTTGGAGAGGAAGATCGATCCTAAGATGATTATAGAAGCCAGAGAATTGGAGGAAAGAATAAGAGTTATCTTTCATGGAACTGATGGAATGATCACCAAAAGGCAATTGGATGATATGCTCGCACTCATAGTATTGGCCAACAAAACACAAGAGCTTGAACCTGAATGGAAGAATGTTGTCATCAAGGCCTTTAAGGAAGTCATGCACATGGAAGAATAGTTGAAGCCTCTACCAAAAGCTCCAATGACTGAGATAGAGGGCATAACGACCAGATTCATTGAATATGCCAAAAGGGAAAGGGAGAAAGTTGTTATGATCCTACTTGGCAACTCATTTTCTCATTAGAGGATGCTTCCTAGAAATCTGTGTCAGCACATGTTATTTTCTCATTGGTTGATTTCATGATAATGTTTATCTAGATAGGGTTTCATTGGTATCAAACCCTAATTAGGGTTTAGGTGGCAAAATCTCAGCCCTTGATCTTCATTTAATCTTGGCCCTTCATTGTATTTGGGAGCGATATATAAACTCCACTCATTTCATTTGTAATAAGTAATAGAGAAGTTAGAGAAGTTAGAATGATTAGAGATATTAGACATTAGAGTTCAAGAGTGATAAGATAAGGACTTGAAGAATTGTTGTTACTTTGCTATTGGATTAATAAGACATTGAAGTTATGGTGTTTCTATTCAATCCTTGAAGCTTCTTGCATGGTTTTTCCATCCTCTCAAGTCAATCTTTGATATTAGTTTAAGTATTTAGATTGAATGATGGAACATTGTACTTGATTTATTGTGAAGCTCCTAATCCATACCACTAGCCTCTTGTCAATTGTAAGTGCGCTTTGCGTGGTTAGCTAGAATCATTGAAAGTGCTTAAGTTCAATTGTTGTTTAATTGTGGATATGCATCCAAATGATGGTGTCTATGCTTAGTAGCGATTTGAAAATCTTCAAATGTCCTTAGAGGATTGCACTAGTTTTGGTGGAGTTGTTCTTGTATGGCAATACTAAGACTAGTAGAGTTTCACTCAAATCATCCTTCATCCATCCATTCCTAGGAATATCTTAGTACCTCTCAACCCTCATCTTTTGCAATTTTTGATAAACATCTAGTAGTAATAGAAAAGATTTTCGTTGCATATCATTCGTAAAGCACTTCAAAAAGTCTCTTCATGCGAAAGGCCCCTTTGATGAAACAACAATCACAACAACCACTCGTGCTTATCCACACGTTAAGACCTGACATACCAAAACCTTGGAGTTATCTTAAGTGATCCTTAAGCTAATCTTCAACATTTGAGTAACTTTGTTCAAGAGAGGATAAGATACTTTTGGGTATTTTATTTAGTGTTCGTATGTGCATGAAAAACACATCAACAAGGACCACCCGCATGTTTGAGATGAGGATCCCTCAACATGTCAATCATCAATGTTATTGCATTGAGATGAATGTATACTATTGCGCCAAGTTCCCTATGAGGACTTGATGTATTCCATGGTGATGAAATTTCATAAGATGTATGTGAGATGGTATTATGCCTGATTTTATTATGGTTCAATTTAACAATGTGTGATATATTGCTTAAATATGATTATGAACTTATGATGTTTTGAGATATTAATATTCATGAAATGAAATGATAATGTGATTATAGCCATTAAATAAAATGTAATTATATATGTAGTTGAACCCTATTAGGTGATTTTAAAATGCTTTGGCTATTATATACATGCATAGGTACCATTGATGTTTGTTGAGTGATTACAGGTACAGGGTATATCTTCACCTAGCTCAACAAGTCGAAGGTATACCGCAATGGTGGTTATATGGGAGATATCACATTGGCTATAACTATTTAGCCCTAACTTGTCATAATCATTTTGAGTATAGTTTTGTCATGTCCCCTTCCTAAGGCAGTAGTGCTTTAGCAGGATTAGCCTATTGACAAAAGTCCCCGTAGGCTAATACAGTGGGCAGGGGACTTACACAATGGCACAGGGGGTTTTGGGGAGGCATATGAGTCATTTCTAGAGTCTTGAGCCAGTTTCCTATTTTTTTGGAAGGGCTCCTATTTTTGAAGGAGTGACTGTTAGTTTACTTGAAACTTGGGGAAGCATAGCAGGAGACACTGGGAGCATCCCCAGTTGTTCGGGAACTGTCTCCTAGATTTAGGGAGCTTCCTAATTTTTTGGAGCGGACTAGTAGTCACCAATGGACCCACCAAGATGTCGAGAGAATTGTTAGGTAGCGAGTGGAGTGAATTTCAATGACCAAGGACAATTCCTTACTCTTTGAGGAGGATCCCTATTTTTTAGGGGAGACTAGCAATTGGAGCTCTAAATCCAGTCATAACCCTGGGTACCAGTGGCACCATCAATTTCAATTTAGGGGTGATTGGGTGTGATTTCAGGGAATAATTTGAATATATAGATAGCAATTCTAATATCTTCATTTATTTAAATAAAATGCCTATATAAGGTTATTATATTATTATAATAATAAAAGGGCCAAGTGGACCCCCTTGGGAGTCATGATGCCTAGTGTTGTCCTCATTTTTGTTTTAAAAAAAATGGACCATTACATAAAATTTTGTCAAAAAAAAAAAATTACTATGGCATGCTTCCCGAGGCAAAATTTCGCCTAATCCTTGGACTGGCTTAATCCTCGATCCATCCTCGAACCACGTTTCCAATTTCATCGCATTCTAGGTTCGTTTTCTATGTCTTTCCTTCAATTTCGGGTTTTTTCTCCTTGACTACAGGTGGGAAATTTTCCTTGAATTGCAAGTTTTAATGATTTCCTTTGTTTTGGTCTTTGTAGGGAAATTTTTGGCTAACTACAAGTGCACTTTATTGAAAAAAGAACTTGTAACTTACTTTTTATTTCCCCCTTGATGCTTTTTGGCTTTTTTAGTTAAAATAGGGTTTTTTTGGATAAGTTACAAGTAAACTTGTAATTCTTTTCTAAAACCCCTACTTTAATGTCTTTTGCTTGTAATAGGGATTTTAAACCTCTATTACATATGTACAAGTTATTAAAACTTGTTGTAGGGATTTTATTTTCCCTTTACAAGTAATTTTAAACTTGCACATCTCTCTCCAGAACCCAATTTTGCCTAGAAATGAAATAAAGTGACATTTTAAACTTGCTATTTTGCCCAAAAAACCCAATTTTCTCCATAAAGTGCAAATTGGGGAATTTTAAACTTGAAATTGCATTTTTAAAACCCGATTTTGCCTTGTTGATGGAAAAGGTGAAATTTTAAACTTGCAATTGGATTTTTAAAACCCGATTTTGCCTTGTTGAGAGAAAAGTAACATTTTAAACTTGTTGTTTGCTCTCAAAAACCCGATTTTCCTTATTGCATGCAATTTTAAACTTGTTGTTCTTTTCTAAAAACCCGACCAACAACATTGGAAGATTTTGTTGAAGATTTCCAACGATTTTTGTGGAGAAATTCAAGGGGGAGGAAGGCGTTTTGGATTCCTTACTATTTTCATGCATTTTCCAACTCTCTTCATGCCATTTGGAAGACATTATCGCTGGTTTTATGGGGTTTTAACAGCAAAAACGTTTTTTGCGAAAACCACGATTTTTTTTCCCAAGTTGCCATGTTTTCATCTCTCCTTTAGGCATTTTTGCTTATTATGCTAAGGCGTTGGGCTTTGATGGAGGATTGATCACTTCTCATGCCATTAAGTTTGCATTTGGTGCCACGTTTTGCTGTCCATGGCATTTTGTTAAAATGTGGCTAGGGTTTTGGAATGCGGTTAATTTCTTTTTAAGAGTTCTCCTTCCTTCTTTTAAAGATTGATCATCTTTTTGAAAAGGCATTTTCAGTTTGAAGCAAGGTTTGATTTCTTTTCTTTCTTTGTTTCATTTTCTTGTTTTCTTGTCTTCTTGTTTTTCCTTTCTGGTTGTAAATTTGTATATGATTATTTTTCCCCAAAAATCGGTTTTGTGAGAGATATTTTCCCCTAGCAAGGCAATTTGTGGATTGCATTGTTCTTCCCCATTTTCCCTCTTTACTTGTATTCGGGATTTTAAATCCCGATTGCAAGTTGGATGAAAATAATTGTTCTTCCCTTACAGTTAAAAGAATTTAACCATCTTTGGTTGAAATTCCAAGTTGCAAAGATGAAAAATACCCATTCTTTCAAAATCGGGTTTTTAGAACCGGATTACATGTTGAAAGTTCTTCCCATTTTCTTGAAGACGATCTTCCTAAAATCTTTTCATTTCCATCATCCGTACATACCATTTCATCCACTCATTTCACACCTTCATTCATTTTCCCCATTTAAAGTCTACCTGCGGTCAGCCATCTAGAACCCGAAATTGGTCCAAAATGCACTCAAAAAACACTTGAAAATGAGTTTTAAAGGTCCAATTACAAGTGCAAACTTGTAGTTACCCATTACACATATGAAGTTTCATGTTTGTTCTCCACAATTGCAAGTTAATGCTCTTGTTTTTCCCACACATGTAATGCAACATCCAAAACCCGAAATTCACTTGTGAGCCCATTTTTGCATCAATTTATCCCTTCCCTTGTCAGTTCGGTTTGCACACACAATCTACCAAATCAATGGATTAAGGCATGGGCCTTATTTTGCAAGAAGATTTCAAGAATGAAGGATGATACAAAGAAGAGATACAACAACAATTCATGGTTGAGAGCATAGAATGCTTTCAAGACAAAGATGGTCATGACATGAAAAGAGGAAGGCAACCCTTTCCCTCCTGAAAAGAGAGTACTACCCCAAGCAAGAAGACAAGGATACAAGTTCCCGTTCCGGTTCAAGATGTCTTTACCAATCCAGAATACTTCAAGTTCTCGCATCCTGAAGCGACATGAAAATCATCACATACAAAGGATGATGCAGTTAGAGTCGCGTCTTTAGACACATGGAATAGTTTTAGTTATGCATTTGTAATTTTGTTTTGACAAGTTATATGTAAAAAAATAACTTTGTAATTACATGTAAAGCAACTACAAGTTGTGTTCAATTAGGACTGTAGTTGGAATAAGTCATAGTTAGTTATGGAATAAGTCTTGGTATTTGAGAGAATTTCTCAAGTTAGTTGAGATCCTCCCACCTTTTTCTCATGACTCCTCTCCTATAAATACTTGAGGGGGCCTATTGTAATTTTTATCTTTTGAAAAGCAAGCAAAAACTCTGCCAAATTTACAGCAAAGAAGTCTTTGAGCTTTCATGTGTAAATTCAAGAATTGAAAGGAATAGAAGGAAATTGCTCAAGCTTTGAGTCTTTGTGCTACATACTTGAGTTTGTGTTCTATATTATCTTTCTTGCAAGTGTTTCTTAAAGAGTTTAATCACATTTGATTTGCAGTCTTTGTGCTGCCAGTATTTGAGGTTAATATAGATTAAAACAAATATTCTGTTGAGAGAAGTTGTAAGTCTTTGTGCTTTCACTTGATCTTAAGAGAATTTAGGAGCAGATTTTGTGAGAGATAGTTGTGAGTCTTTGAGCTTATACTACATCCCATTGTTTTAAGTAGAAAAGAATAAGATATTCCACTCTTTGAGCTGTTATAATTTGTTCTTGATAGAATTAGTATAGAAAAGGGTAGATAGGACTTCATATAATCAAGTCTTTGAGCTTGATATTGTTGTCCTGTCCCGAAGGAAGTGACGGAAGTCTTTGAGCTTTCAGGAAACTTCATTTCCTTTCTCTCATTTCATTTCGAAAGTTGTTACTGCTGTTTTATATCAAATCACTATCACTTTTTTGTGAAGAGAAAAGGATATTGTCTTTCTTGAAAGAAGAAGAAAGATTGTTGTCTCATCCTATTTTATTTTCAAAGTTGTAGTTAGATAGGGGGAGCCTTCCCTTAATTAGGAGAGTTTTACTCACACGATGTGGTTGAAACCACAATTTTGTACATTTCCCCAAGTGTACAAAATTTTCAACCAACACCTAGAGACATAATGTTGTTTTTTTTTAAAACAACTTAATGCAATGAACAAAAGTCTTCCCCAAGAAGGTTCGAAGTCCTTGGAGAGGAGAATATTCCATGGCACAAACCCAAGAATAGGCCAAAGAAATGCTTCTAAGGGAAAATTCGATCCATGAAGGGAATAGAGTGATTTTCGTTGGGGATTTTATGATTATGGAATTGATTTTTTACAGCAGCAGCTTGTATTGGAGCCTTGAACAAGGTTTTCAGCAGTAGAGCAGAACTTGAGAGCGAATTGGAGCTTGAGAACGTACAAGCTCCAATACCCTTGAGAGCAAATTTGCAGCCTTGGGAGCAAATTTGCTGGAAACCCTAATTTCATTATCTCCTTCAAATCTGCTCCAAATGACCTCAAATTTGAACTGTAGCAACTTAAACGTGGTCTTGAAAAGACTTCAAAAATTTAGGAAAAAATTTCATCAAATTGTGAGAGATATGCTCTTCACAATTTGACCATTTGAGTTGAAAAAATTGCCTTAGTTCTTACCCTTTGACAGACAAACTTGTGCTTTAATATCACTTGTAATGAAATAATTTGCACAAATAAAATGTACTAGGAAATATGCTGCAAATATTTAATAATAATTAAGAATGATGAGCCTCTTCAAAGGGACAAAGCTCCAAAAGATTCCAAGAAGAATACAAATCACAATAAGGTGCTAATAAATTCCACTACCTCTTAAATATACCCTATTTATGCTATAGATGCCACCCTTGTTAGACATTGCTGCTGCTAGGATATGTTGTTGTCATTGATGTCAACATATTCTTGTGATTTATTGCTCCGGTGATTGCAGATTGTGCACATTGGTTTATTGGGATCATGGTTTGGTATATGGAATATTTCTAGTGTTATTATATCTTTTTGTATTGGTTTCAGTGGTCCGGAAAGCTTAATTGATCATATCATATGATCCGGTTTGCAATTGTTTTTCTGATCAGTGCTTTGCAGAGTTCGGTATTTCCTCTAGTATATTCCGACGTGATCAAATCTTGAGTTGAGTTTTTGGGAGATTGTTCGGTATGTTCTTGTGTATCTTCATTTCAAATGGTTTGTGATTTGGTGCTCCGCAAGTTACCTTTCTTCGTGGCAGTTGTTGTTTGAGTATTCTTGAGGTTCAGATGTTGATCGATAAAGATTTGATGAGTGGTGTTGGTCCAGCTATTGCTGATGACTCTAACGTGCTTGCTAGTGTTTCCTAATTGCGTCCTATTTGTTTTGATGATCCGCATTGATCATTGTGCAAGTTTTTGGTGATTTTGCTGATCCGGTGATGTTCTTCGTGTTATGCGATATTCCTAGTGGTGTGGCGTGTTGCGGTTGATCTTGGCGTGATTTCGGGTGGTGTTGCGTATTTGGAGATTTGGTTTAGGTCCATGTTATATCATGTATATCATTATATTGGTCCAGTGGTCAATCTTTGTATCGTGCAATGTAATTTTGTAATTGGGTGTTGAGGGTTTAGCCGACCTTGTTATCAAGATTGATGAATTGTATAAATAGGTGGTATAGTCATGTAATTTGGGTATCAAGGTTGTGTCTGCATTATCAGAGAGTGGTGTATGTGCGAACAAAAGGATTCATCTTTCGGTGTGGTGTGTTGAACAGAGATTGGTGTAAAGAAGACATATGTGCTTAACCAAAACTGTTATCAGGCATTAGGAGATGCTATTATTGTAGTTCATTTCTTCCAGATTGTAGTCTGAATCTTGTTGTAAGTCAGTGAGACTTCCCTGAGAGTTGTGGCCTTCCGGGCTATTGTATCTTGAGCATGTGAGCTCTAGGCAGTGTGCCTGAATGCTGGTGCATTCCCCATAGTAATATTTTCACATACTACTGCAGAGTATCATCTTATTGTGGGTAGGTTCCCACCATGATTTTTCCCTTAATCGGGTTTTCCACGTCAAATCTTGGTGATGTGTATTGTGCTATCAATTTGCTTATCTTTGTTGTTGCAATTTATCAAATTTGTATTTGTGGTTGAGTTTGTAGATCCGGTAGAAAATTGATTCACCCCCCCCCCCTCTCAGTTTTCCCTCATTGTTGTTGCCAACAATTGGTATCAAAGCTAGATCCTCGGAAAGAAGCTTGACAGCTTGAGGTGATCCGGGATGGTAACTGGAAGTGGAAGTGTTATCTTTAAGAATGAGAGTCCGCGATTTGATGGAAGTAACTATACTATATGGAAGAACCAGATGGAGGTGCACTTGAGATATCTTGGAGAAGATATCTGGAAGATTACCAAGAATGCCTATTATGTTCCTCAGAATGGACCAATTACTGTTGATGAGATCAAGGAAGCTGAACATAGCATTAGAGCTAAGGAAGCATTGTTGAGCGCCCTGACTAATTCAGAGATGACTAATGTAATGGGACTTCAGACTGCAAATGAGATCTAGGAGAAGCTTGAAACCTTGTATGAAGGAGATAAACAAGTCAAAGTTGCTAAGTTGCAGAGTTTGAAAGGGAAGTAAGAGATGTTGAAGATGGGAGAAGATGAGAACATGAACACCTTTATGGCTAAGGTGAATGACCTTGTCCTAGGTATCAGATGTGTCGATGGAAGTGGAACCCTTGAAGAAGATGAAATTGTTGCTAAGGTGCTAAGATCATTGCCTCGTGGTTACAAACATAAGGTAGCTGCTATTGATGACATCCAGAGTGTAACTACTGTGACAAGAGATATGTTGGTTGAAAAGATTGTTGCATTTGAACTGAGCGAGTTTGGTGAATCACATGGAAAGTCTAAGACAGCATTTAGAGCATCTGTATCCGAAAAGCAGAAGTATGATTCTGAAGAATGCAAAATATCTAGTTATGAAAGAGAGAGAAGAAAGATGGAAGAGCAAGAAAGAGAATTGGATGAGCTTAAAGCATTGATTGCCTGGAGATTGCCTAAGGGAGCTGGTAAGTATGATGGAAAATTGCCTCTGAAATGTTTCTCTTGCAATAAGATAGGACATTTTGCTTTTGGATGCCCGGAGAGAATGTCTAAATATGATATGCATTATAAATTTGATAAGCATGATAGGAAAGATAGATATGAGAAGCATGAGAAGTATGTTAAGCCTTACAAGCCTAATCGGAAGTATAAACATCAGAAGAACTGTTATTATGTTGTTGATGAAGGTGTTACAGGTGAAGAATCAGAAGGAGATGAAGTTGTGTTTATTGCTATCAAAGAAGATGGACCGGTACTCGTTGATTCCACAAGCTGCACTATTGAGGAGAAAGCTTTAGCTGCTAAAGTAGAAGAGAAAGATGAATGGGTGATTGACAACGGTTGTTCACATTATATGACCGGTGAAAAAAGTAAATTTGTGAGTATGGAAAGGTATGATGGTGGAATAGTAAGATTTGGAGATAACAAAGCTTGTGTGATCCGTGGTAGAAGTTCTATTTCCTTTGACGGTAAGCATAATACTGATGATGTCTTGTATGTTGAAGGATTGAAGCATAATCTTTTAAGTGTTGGACAAATGGTTGACAAAGGTTATGATTTACAATTCAAGAATGGAAAATGCAAGATCCTAAATCCCTCCGGTATAGAGATTGCATCAAGAACTAAGACTGAAGGTAATATCTTTCATTTGAATGCTAGTGAGAAAAGTTGTTTGATTGCTCGGATTGATGAAAGTTGGTTGTGGCATAGGACAATGTGTCATGTTAATTTTGATTCAATGATTAAGATCAGTTCTACACAAGTTGTTAGAGATTTGCCTAAATTGTTAAGCCTACTAATCCGGTATGTAAAGAATGTCAAATCGGTAAGCAAACAAGAATTTCTTTCAAGAGTAAGCAGTATGCATCTGATGGATTGCTAGATCTTGTGCATATTGACCTATGTGAAAATATAATATTAGAAGTGTGCAGGGTGACAAATATTTTATGTTACTGATTGATGATTATTCCAAAATGATGTGGGTTGTCTTTTTGAAGGAGAAATCAAAAGCATTGGACAAATTCAAGATATTTTAAGCAAAGGTTGAGACTGAAACAGGACTGAAGGTGAAATGTCTGAGATCTGACAAAGGAGGAGAATTTTGTTCCGGTGAGTTTGATTCAATCTGTGAGAAGCATGGAATTAGAAGATAGTTATCTGCCCCTAGGACCCCACAACAGAATGGAGTTGTTGAAAGGAAGAACATAACTGTCTTGGATAAGTACTTGCTGAAATTGGGATTTAATAAAGGAACTATGGATTATGGTTTGTGGTATCCGAGGAATGATGATTTCATGTTATGTGCTTACACTAATGTTGATTGGGCTGGTGATATTGATGACCGGAAGAGTACCACCAGTGGTGCATTCTTTTTGGGTAAGAAATTGGTTTAATGGGCAAGCAAGAAACAAGATTCAGTTTCCCTATCTACTACTGAAGCTGAGTACATTGTTGCTGCTAGTAACTGCACTCAGGTAGTTTGGATGAAGCAAATGTTGAAGGATATCAAAGTTATCTATGATGAGCTTACTGCCATATACTGTGATAATTTCAGTGCTATAAATATGTCAAGGAACTCAGTGCAACATTCAAAGACTAAACATGTATCAATCAAGTATCATTTCTTGAGAGAAAAAGTCAATGAAGAGGAAGTGAAGTTGGAGTATGTATCTACAAAGGAGTAAATTGTTGATATTTTCACTAAGCCTTTGACTGCAGATACATTTGTCTATTTGAGAGAGAAGTTAGGAGTATCTACCCCTCCCAATGAGAATTAGATGCATTGAGTTGCATCAATCCGGTGGACTTCACAATCTTATCTTTTCGTCTGGATTGATGAGTTGGTGTTGCTCCTCTGGTGGAGTAGTCTGTTGGATTGGTTATCTGTTTAAGGGGGAGAGAATCATGATTTTGGTTTTTTGTCTTGAAGACCTTTGTCATTAATGTCAAAGGAGGAGAGAAGCATGTGAAAAACTATTTTATGTGATGTCCCCACTTTGAAATAGAATTTAATAATAAATGATAATAATAAAATTAAAACATTAAAAATTAAATTAAAATATAAATAATATAATTAAATAAGATTAATTAAGTTAATGAAAAGTCAAAAGGCATGAAAGGAAAAGTTGTGACTCCCTCAACAATGAGATATAAAAGGGAGAAGAGAACCTCATTTGAGAGGGGGGATAATTTGGAAATGAGAAGTGCAGATCTGATTTAACTAATAAATGAAGATCTGATTATGAAAGGTTGCGTCCCTTTCAAAGGGTAGAATTAATGAAGAGTTGCACTCTTTCAAAGGGTGCTAATGGTGAAAGGGTATGTATCTTGCCAAAGGGCATACATGATGAAGAGGTGTGATCTCTCCCTCAAATTGAGAGATATAAAGGGAAGAAATCAAAAGCATCTAGTGACATCACCATGCATTGGATCAGATCAAAACTAGTATTAAGTTACAGGCAGTAGCATCTTTGTTCTTGGTGGTATGCATGGGGATGTGTTGAATGTGTGTGCTTAATATACGAAGCCTGATAATGTTGTTATGCAAAATTTAAAAGAATACTAATATAGACTGCAATATGTATGACAGTCATACTTAATTTCATATATATTTATTATACATGAGAAGTTAGTATACTTCTAGTTTCATTCATGTTATTACTATCAGTATTTAAGAAGATGGGAATGAGATGTTCCAAAGAGGGGCAGTCTAAATCCAAGCAATAGGTTAAGTCCCAAGATAGGGTGGGGATCAGCGACCCATAAGCCTTGAGGGTATAGACCCAAGATAGGTAAGGGCTTGGATCTGTAAACTTTGAGGGAACCTATTGTATTTGGTCTCTAAGCGCTTTGGTAACATACATAGACCCGTCTCCCTTAAAACTAAAGTAGCAGCAAGGTCCGATATCTATATTAAGAACCATGAATAATGAAATCAATCATTTAATGAGGAAAATAAATAAGAACTTGTTAATAACTAATTGAAGAATATCAATCAATTTTAGTATATTGAAATAGATCAAGTAGGGGACATTACATTTTATCTACCTGATCTTAAGAGGAGTTTGTTGGAGATGTTTTCTTTCTTTGCATTGATTGTTTTTCACATTCATATGTTGCCATCAATGCCAAAGGGGGGGATTGCTAGACATTGCTGCTGTTAGGATATGTTGTTGTCGTTGATGTCAACATATTCTTGTGATTTATTGCTCCGGTGATTACAGATTGTACAGATTGGTTTATTGGGATCATGGTTTGGTATATGGAGTATTTCTAGTGATTGTAGATTGTCTGTATTGGTTTCGGTGGTCCGGAAAGCTTGATCGATCATAACATATGATCCAATTTGCAATTGTTTTTCTGATCAATGCTTTGCAAAGTTCGGTATTTCCTTCGGTATATTCCGACGTGATCAAATATTGAGCTGAGTTTTTAGGAGATTGTTTGGGATGTTCTTGTGTATCTTCATTTCAGATGGTTCATGATTTGGTGCTCCGCAAGTTATCTTTCTTCGTGGTAGGTGCTATTTGAGTATTCTTGAGGTTCAGATGCTGATCGATGAAAATTTGATGAGTGGTGTTGGTGCAGCTACGTGCTTGTTGGTGTTTCCTAATTTTGTCCTATTTGTTTTGATGATCCACATTGATCATTGTGCAAGTTTTTGGTGATTTTTCTGACCTAGTGATGTTCTTCGTGTTATGCGGTATTCTTGGTGGTGTAACATGTTGCGATTGATCTTGGCGTGATTTCCGGTGGTGTTGCATATTTGGAGATTTGGTTTAGGTCCATGTTATATCATGTATATCATTATATTGGTCCGATGGTCAATCTTTGTATCGTGCAATGTAATTTTGTAATTGGGTGTTGAGAGTTTAGCCGACCTTGTTATCAAAGTTGATGAATTGTATAAATAAGTGGTATAGTCATGTAATTTGGGTATCAAGGTTGTGTCTGCATTATCAGAGAGTAGTGTATGTGTGAACAAAAGGATTCATCTTTCGGTGTGGTGTATTGAGCAGAGATTGGTGTAGAGCAGACATATGTGCTTAACCGGAATTGTCATCAGGCATTAGGAGATGTTATTATTGCAGTTCATTTCTTCCAGATTATAGTCCGAATCTTGTTGTAAGTCAGTGAGACTTCCCTCAGGATTGTTGCCTTTCGGGCTATTGTATCTTGAGCAAGTGAGCTCTAGGCAGTGTGCCTGAATGCTGGTGCATTCCCCATTGTAACATTTTCACATACTACTGCAGAGTATCATCATATTGTGGGTAGGTTCCCACCATGGTTTTGCCCTTAACCGAGTTTTCCACATCAAAATCTTGGTGTTGTGTGTTGTGCTATCAATTTGCTTATCTTTGTTGTTGTTGCAGTTTATCAGATTTGTATTTGTGGTTGAGTTTGTAGATCCAGTAGAAAACCGATTCACCCCCCCCCCTCAGTTTTCCCTCATTGTTGATGCCAACAACCCTCATATAGCTTATTAAGAGTTTAGGTAGCCACAAGCCTACTTCTTTTAACTCCATACACACTATAGGATTAAGGGCATAGCAAAGTTTTAATGGATTCTCAATGTTTTGATTTTGGCTCTCTATGCATGCCCCTATTGAACTTTGCTATTGTCCATAAGCCTCATCAATAACTAATTTGAGAATATGTGTTTTGGCTTACAAAATTCTCATGTGGTTTTCCAATAATCTTCATTATTTATATTTTCTTGTTGCTTCAATTATGAGCTATCTAGATAGCTATCTAGATAGCTCTCTATGTCTAAATCTGAGATTTCTAGTGGTCTATGTTTAAAACTCATGCTAAATGTTTTATTTTATTGCTATAAGTGTGAGTTAGGCCTGTACACTTTATTCTTGAGTTAACTCATTGTGGCTGGTTTCAAATCCCTTAAGTAGTTCCTTTACAATGCAATGTTCAATGGTTAATGGCTCTATGGCCAATGGTCAATTAGTTGAGCTTTTCTAATATCCACTTCTCACAAGCTCACAATTGTGACTTTTGAAAATCTTTGAGTGCTATCACAAACCCCAAACCCAAAGTTTTTTTTTTGACTAATCGAACCTAAATACATGCCCATTATTATGAGTTCTTTTAAGTTCGAGGAATAAAATATAATTTTCTTGAATTTGTTGAAGATTAAACTGATGCCATTTGGGGCCTTTTATATATTATAAAGCCATCTCAAGTTGTAAGGATTGGAAAACTGAAGTATTGGAATTAGTTTGTAGTGCAATTCATTTCATTATCATAATTTTTCCAAATAGGTCATGATATTCTAAGACTGTATCTTGCAATTCATTTCAAGTGAGGTAAAAATCAAAATTGAGAGCTTCACGACATATCTTTAATATTGAATTTATAATATTTGGTATGGTCAATTTGCACATGTAATATGGTGATTGTGTATTCATGCTTGCTTTACTAGTTAGCTCATCCCCTAAAGATTGCATCATCTTGGACCTCCAACTATGCTGCAACCAAGCAAGCCAAGATTAATTTCCTAGTTGATTTGTTTACTTCACCAAATCATCTATTTTCTCCAAGATAATATAAGGTCACTCTAAACTCTTTCTCTTCCCCTTTATCTTTCAATTTTCTTTGAAACTTGGTAGTTTTAAGAGTAAATTTAAAAGTTCCAATTCATAATCTAAGATTGTGGTTGATTCAAACATTGCTTTTTGTTGTTCAAAGGAACGAATAATCTCAATTGCAAGTTGTTATCTCTTGAATGTTTGATGAAAGTAATCAATTTCTAATATTGTCTATAGGAACAAATTCTTGTGTTATGTTTGTAATAATCACCCTAGACTTTTTTTGAAAATATTGCAACTAGAAATGAGATACAAAGCAACTTCCTTTCCACTTTCTAATCACCCAATTCCCAAGACGGGCAAGGTGAGAGAATGAGGTGTTCAAGATTACAATCAAACTGAAAGTAAAGCACTAGGCGGCAAGTCAACCAATACCACTTATTCGGTGAAGTGCATATGCAATATTGAAAGAAATAAACATCCACTTATTCAGTGGGAATCACAAGGACACTTCCACTTATTTAGTGGGTAAGATTAGATAGCACTTCCACTTATTCAATGGGAAATCTTAGAGGGTGCTTCCACTTATTCAGTGGGAAAGTTTAATACAAATAAACCACTTATTAAATGGGGTAATTACATCAGCAATAGACAAGAGCAAACTCACCGATGATACTACAATCCAATGTCACAATATAGATGCAAAGAAAGATAAATATTTGGTAGTATAACCTTTTGAGGGGTTACATAGTTAGAACCAATGCAGCACTTACAAATCCACCCAACTTGTGACAACACCAATATACCTTGACAAACGATGAGGAATATGCTGATACAAGTCTGATAATGCTTTGCAGACACACTGCAACAGGTCTGGGCAGCAAGGAAGACACTCAAAATCTCACCAACACACTTCAAACAGACACCCAAACTGCAACTTCACTTGAAGTACTCCAAACATGTCCAAATATGAATAAAGAAAACATATATCAGACTCATAAAAATCAGGCATACTCAAGTCTGAAAACAGGATATTTCTATTGCCGGTACGGTAGGTACAGCAGCAATAAATAGCAGCAAACTCCTCATTTAACACTTTCTCCACCAAAATAATGCATAGAACCCTCGCACCAAACCAACGCATCCCCAAACAAAGAGGAAAGTGGCTCAAAAGCTAGGCACTTCAACAAATAATTCCAAAGCCTTCCCTATGATGGTACAACACAACTAGTACAAGGTACGGCCAACTTATTCAACAACACTTCTCTCAGTATTGTATGGCTTGCACGTTAGAAGATAGGTGATTCCAGACAATTAATAAATGAACTAGACTCGGGGAAATTTACACATGAAGAACTAGCAAAGGGGGTATGGCCTGGAATGGGAGTAGTATGGCCCCAGCAACAATAGTCCAATCGCCCACCTAACACATCAAACTCCAACAACACTGAAAACGGAATGAAATCAACACAAAATCTGCACTCAAAACAATGGAAAGATCTTCATATCTACAACTCAAAATTGAAATTTCAATTTGAAGCATAATTGTGATCTTTGTATAAAACTACTCAACTGACTAGGGGGTTTTCATCCCGGAAACCAACAACTCCAAGAGGCTTTTCCTCCTCAAGAAGTTTTGGAAGAACTCAAGTTCATCCCAGCAACATAACAATATCACATTGGCAATTCTAATCTCACAAATGAGCCCACGTCCTTCTAGAGGGAAATTTTTAATATGAAAATATAAAAGTTTATTTTTTCCCTCTAAGAGACCTTTTAGAAGAATTAATATTACTTTTAATGTGCAAAGTCCCCCAAGCCTAGGCAACCAACTTCAAGAACATTTTAATACCTTTCAGCTACTAAGATTTCCAACATTAGACAACTTAAGTGAATTAAATAAAAAATAACTCAATAGCTTACCCAAGCTACGAAAAGCATACAGATGACATTTTAGTACCTTTCCAGCAAGCGCTGGAGAGGAGAGGCTAGAAATTTGCCAATTAACAACTAATGTGCTGATTTTTTTCTCAGATATTTTCTCTTAACACCAGATTCCTAAAAATTGGATTTGAGAGGGTAATAAAATCTTGTTTTTCATAGGACATGAAGATTGCAGATAGTTCCACATCTCTCAGCAAGGCCCACTGAGAAATCCTTTAGGCATGGCCACTCCACGGTACCATTGCCAAAATGACACCTGAGCTCAAGGTTACCTCGCAAGAGGAATTTGCCAACAAGGAAGAAAAATATATGCAAATGATCTCTCTAGCTAAAGTTTTAAATGCACTGAATACAAATACAACCAATACCAATAGTGCAAAGGTTTGAAACTCGTTGCTATTAACCAATTGAATATAATCATAAGAGGCGAGTACAAACACCGAAAGTCAAACCTCGTCTAAATTTTACTGGCTAATGATTTAAAATGACAAAGCGAACACAGGAATTACTGCATTACATACCTCTGTGTAGGATTTCCATGGCAGAGCTCCCTGCTGCAAGAAAATGCACCCTTGTGAAGCCATGAATACGTGTCCACCGCAACATGTTTGCCCGCCAGCTCCTTTACATGAATGGGATTCATTACAGACTTCAATGCCGGCAGGAGCCCTTGGATCCCCATCTCCTGCAACGCAAGGAGCTCGACGAATCTCGCAGACCTTAACGCTCCTCATTGCAGGGAAGCTCCCGCAGCCATATTAACAGCATTGTCGCGATCTTCTTGGCCTGCTTGGTCGCCCGTTCGAATCCCACTGCGACCATTGGTGGGGAAGACTATTGCTATTTTCGGAATTGCGCCAAATCTTCCAACCTTTTGCTCGTCATGGGGAAATTTTAAGTTTGACGAAGTACCTACGTGGTTGGCAAAACTATTTAGACTTATATTGTGACCGCTAGTGGGGTTTCAACTCTTCCTATCAAGGTTTAACCAGGATTTAATTGTACAAATGTTTTATCTTTCTTTTTTAAATAATTTATTTATTCTTATTTTTTTAAATTATATAGTATTTTTTTTTTTTTTTCTTATTATGGATGTTATCTTACTCAAAGAGATGAAATTAAAATCTTTATTTAGATGTGCAATTCATTGATTTATATTTTTTCAAATTGTAAAATTATTTCATACTTAATTGGCTTTTGTTAGACAGAGCTTTTGTTTGTTTTTGTTTGTTTGTATATGAGAATGCCAAATTTAAAAAGGGATGAAATAGTTCAAGTATAATTAAGTATTCTATTAAATTATAGTTTAAGTAAATGGAGTGTATAGGATGATAGGAATTATGCTCTTTAAAGGATGTCTTCTTAAAAGAGTCTAATTTACTTTCCTTTTCATAATGAGTGTTGGTTTGATATGTTTTAAGAATGAAGGTTTGGATAATAATATTAATTTGATCAAATTATCTTACATTGTTTTGTAATTGTTGTTTAGTTGGTTTATTTAGGTAGAGTTGTAATAACATTGATTTTCAAATCTTCTTTAAATAGTTTGGGAAAATATAAAAGAGTGTTCATATAAAATTTATAATTGCTTAATCAATCGTACATTTGATTTCAACAACTTTTGTACAAGTTTTGGGTCTTCTTCTATTGATACTACTATTTTTCATTCATAACTATGTTGTAACAATGACAACAAAAATTGGAAACACATTTATAAACCTATTCTCAATAAAAAGCACAAAACTCACCCAAACTTCAATATCTCTCATAACAATTGGATTAGAACATTCTTAACTCTTGGGAATAACCAAGAACAATAAAATGAATAGCAATAGCTATTCTACAATAGTAAAACAAGCTACAGCACCGTAACAACAAGTAATCTTGCACAAACTTCACTTGTAACAACTCAACACAAAAGAAACTCTATTTTACCCCAAAATGAAAGATGAACCTTCACATCTTTGAAAGCTAATCTAGAAGGATATATGAATACAAAATTATTCATCCAAAACAGTCACACTCTAAAAAAACCACACCAAAATTGAAAATGCAATTCCATACTAAGTCTCATAAAATCTTGCAACAAATTAATCAAATTGTACAAAAGAAAGAATGTGTAAAATTCTACGAATTCCTAAAGCTCGTATACAACCTCTGAGTAGTATTATATCTTGAAACCAATGGATTTTCATTCACTTGTCCCTACCTTCGATGACTTTTCATCCAAGAAAGAAATGTAAAGCACAAGTGCTATTACAAAAGTTTGAGAAGATGAATCAATAAAAGATATCAATTATGGAAGCATCTTTACTTACATAAAAGTTAGGTGTGAAATCTCATTATCCTAAGACGTCAAAATAAATATTAAGTAAAAAAGTTTCAAATATGTCTCCTCACAATAGTCCCCATAAAGAGTTGGTAAATCATTGTATTATTACATAAAAATAGTTAATAGTTCCCCTCTTACAAGCCATCATAAAATTATCATAGTTGACCTTCCATACTGGCCACAAATATTCTCACACATTCTAGATGGCCATCTTTTGACACTAAAAACATAATTTTCAAAACATTGACAAGTGATAAAAGTGTTAATACATCACATCCCTTTGAAGTCCAATAAAATAAAATAATATTTCATATTTAATTACTCCTCAGAAATATAAGTTCATAATGTTGTGATTGAGATGTCTCGATTTGCAAGTCCTAACATTGGTATTTGGATTTATTTATTTAATATTTGGCTCAATTTTATGAGCCTATAAGGTGATTTTTTTTGTACATACTATTTTGTCATATTGTGGGAGTTGGCATGTTGATTTGTCATCCTATTGGGAAGGTGACACAAAGTATTTTGTCCTTGCAAGGAAGTAGGTGTCCCACTTAGAGGATCTTGGACTTTTGTGGGGGCATGTGATAAGTGTCATGTACTGACAAATTATGACATGCCTACCTATGACAACTTATGATAGCTTTTGTGACACACCAACCTATAACAGTTTATGACATGATGGACAAGTGTCAGGAAATACCATTGCATAGAGAAGTTGGGTGATGATAGGTTGTAAGAGGACCTACTATTCTAATTAGTTATAAGGAATATGTTTTATGAAAGTATGTCATTTTGTTAAATTTCGCTCATTTTGTGAAAATTGTGAAAATGAAGAGTTTGATTTCATGGGATTTTGATTTTGATTTTTCTTTTGATTCCACACTCATTAAAACATGATGAGCCTAGGGTAGCTACTAAAGTCAATGATGGCGGGTAACTCCCAAACTGCCTCATTCCAAAGTGGCTTGGAGGCTTGATCATTGTGTGTGGGGAGTTTCTTAATTAAGTGGTAACTAATGAAACATGGGTAATAAAAATTAAATAATATGACTCAATGCCCCTTGCATGCCTCAAGTGCTTGTAAATACTATGGATGCCTTGGGAAGACATACCTGCTCCTCGAGGAGGGATACAAGACTTGTATGATCAGGTATCCTTGTCTATATGAGAGGACTACTCAAGCCTCTAGTACTAGCCCTACAGTTGAGGAGAACTTGGGAGATGGATATGTCTTCCTTGTTGGTGTTGATTTATGGATATCTATGTGATTTCCATGTATGATTGGCCTATGATTTTATTTCGTACCTCATGCTTGGATGTCGTGTATGCTTGATGCTACATATTCTACATGTTGCATTGAGTGTTGTAACTCTCCTCCTTATCTTGTGTGTGTGAGTGTTTTTGGCCTTTGTTACTATATCCTAACACAGAGGGAATGGACCTCTTTGATTCCACATGGTAAGGTGGCATGTATTCTCCTTATGGTTTTGCTTATGTATTTTGTCTATTGCAACGAAATATAATTTGTATAATATAATGATTGGTTTTTTGCTATGCAGAGATTGCAACGATATGTATTGGACCTTCTTCAAATTTTTGGGTCTTAAAATAAACCTAGTTGTGTTACGAATCAGCTTGGAAGGTTTTGCAGTCCCCTCTTGAAGTTTTCATTCCTCCTTGTGGTGTTTTGAACCATTCTAAGATTGTTTGAGAACTTTCAAAGTGTCTTGTGAAGTATTATGAATGATGAAAAGTGTCATAGTTCCATATTCACCTGTTCCCTTGTTTAGGGTAGGAGTTTAGGATGTTGGTGAGCTTATTATGCACCTCCCCCTTCTCTCCTTTTGTATGTTAGTGGCATCTAGTGTCTAGGGGAATCATGTCATAACCCTCCTTTTAGAGTTTGTTATGCTTATTATTATTATTATTATTAATTTTAAGAATAATGTTAGTTAGAAATTATAAATTTAATATGGTTGAAATATTTTAAAGGGAGAAGAATGAATAGCGGTGACTCACACGTGAGGTCATAATTTACTTGGAGATTATTTATTTTTCTCAATATTCTAATTGAGCATATGGTGTAGGAGAAATAAGAAGATTCTAGAAGCAAATTTCAAATTCAAAATGCATGGTCAAATGTAACCGCCACTATGATAAGTTGTAAGGAACATGCCTTGCATGAAAGAACTTCAAATTCAAATTTAATATGCATGTGACCCCACTTTTGCATGGAATTACTTTGGGAAAAAAAAGAATATGTGAATATGTGAATTATTTAATTTTCTTGTAGTGGGAAATGGCTCTCATTTTCTATGTATTGAATACAAGATTTTCAAAAAAGGGGGAGTTCATTTTTTTTTTTTTTTTTTGGTGGGGGGGGGAGGTGAAGAAGTAATTTCTCAAGTTCCTATAGATGCTTGTTAGTAGTAGTGTAATTTCGTAGCCACATTTCATTGTAGAATTTTTTTAAGTTTGTTCTTGAAGAATGCTCACCATGCTACAAGGAAGGATTGAAGAAGACTAGGGGGAGATTGGGAGACGGTTCTACAATAAGTTCTCATTCAATCTAGGATCCATTTTTGTTCACTTGCATGTCTTCTTTCATGACGTATTTGTATGGTAGATATTGTAGGAAAAAGATCTCTTGTCTTTCTTACTTGCATGCATAGGTTTTCTTTGTAATGGGTTTTATGTAGTTGAAGGAAGAGAGAATTTTATTCACTTGTATGCATTTCCTATCATAAGTTTGGGTAGCTAAAAATAATGTGTGTGTGTGTGTGTGTGTGTGTGTGTGTGTGTGTGTGTGTGTGTGTGTGTGTGTGTGTGTGTGTGTGTGTGTGTGTGTGTGTGTGTGTTATTTCTCTGGAAAATTTGTCTTTGAAAAGTATAATATATGAAAAACTATCTCTCTGTGAAATTTTTTGAAATCTTTTATTCCCAAAGTGAAATCTGTGAAATCTCTCTCTGTTTTTTATTTCTCAAAGTAAAATTAGTGAAAATCTATCTCTCTGTGAAAATTTTCATTTCTCAAAGTAAAATCTGTGAGTTCTACCTCTCTGTGAAATCTTTACCTCTCAAAAGTATGATCTGTGAAATTTATCCCTATGTGTGCAAATATCTTTGTCTATTTATCCTTGGAATACTCATCTACCTTTGTCTATTATCTCTGGATTACCCGTCCTTGTGTACAATATCTCTTTAAAGAAATTTTATCTTTTTTATTAAACACCAAAATAAATAAATAATAATAATAAACCACAAAATCATTATATAAATTTGGATATATATATATATATATATATATATATATATAATACTCTTTATTTATGATTGTCGAATATAATTATTATATCTTTATTTTTCCATCGGTTAAAAGAAAACGTGTAGTGTCCCTCCTAGATTTACATTTTGATTCATGATTCAATAGACTTATCTAGACTTATGATGATATTTTGATGATGATTATGGCTTTATTCATATGCAGTAGACATTTATGATGCTATATGGACATGTGATATATTGATTACTTTTGATGATCTATGTGATGGGTGACATGTTATGATTGCTCGATGGATGATATTTCTTGATGGCTTATATGTATCCGAGATTCTTATGTGATTTATATGATTTCATGATATATGATGATGATACTAACCATACTTCATGATGATGATTTTATGAGATGTGTTTGTATTGGGTGACCGTCTTCGTGAAAGGGATGATGCCTTATCACTCATTGCGAGCATGATAAGGTGTTGTGATTCTCTTTCACTTGCCTGCTACTATGATGTTGTATATATATATATGCTATGTTGTGTTTATTGGTGGATGCAGGATTTCAGGTATCGCACATCAACTCCACCTGGTCTCACAGGTCTGAGTGTTTCCTAATCCCAATGGCAATTGTTGGAGATGACTTGGTTTTCCCTCGCCTACTCATGGTCTATTATGTTCACCTTGTCAGTCTTGTCGGGTATAAGTGTTGTCCAATATTGAGTTGGTATCTCGTTCTATCTTTGTGTGGTTGGTTATGTGTGTGTATGGTTTATCTTGGATTGGATTAGTTATCCTATGGTTGGATAATGTTTATTTAATTAATTATTTAATGATGAGTAATAATTAATTAATTAATAAAGATTTGATTTATTAATATTGAATTTATTAATGTTTGATTTACTAATTAATTGTTTTACTTTGGATTTAATTGATTGATTATTTATTTAATTAATTTATTGGCTGTTATTTTATTTAATTATTTTTATCCTTTGGTTTATTGATGATTGATTAATATTTATTTATTTTAGACATTGTTATAAAGCTGATTTTATTATTAATAACAATAAAGGTATAAGCCTATTTCTTTTCTTACACCTCAAATAATAACAATATCATTATTATTGCTTTTACTATGTAGGGAAATATAAAAATAAAATAGATTTGTTTTTACCTACCCTCTTATTTGATTAGGTGAAATTGAAACTGTTGGTAGGAAATATATTAAATATTCTACCTTAGAACTATACAAGGTGGGTAGGAAATATTATTTTTATGAATTTATTTGATTGGTCGAGAGTTTTTGCTGGAAATCATTTTATTTGGCTTCCTGTAGCTGTTTGGGGGTTACCAGAGGGAACTGTTTTGGATTTTGGATTTGTGTTTTTTATTTGGATTGAAGATTTTGGAGTGGTTTTGGATTCAACATTTCTTCCTCTTCGATTGGACTCTTTTGGATTGCGATTTGGAGGTCGGTGGATTTTTAATTTTTACATTCTTGTTTATAGTGAGTGCTTCCTTCTTGTGAAAATGTGTTTGTCGTGTCTACAACTCAAAGATTGTTTGGGGATTAGTTTATTTTGGTTTGATAAGGGAATGGTTAGATTTGTAGGGAAAGATTGATTCTCTTGTGAATTGTTATTGTGAATCTTCTCTGTGAAATTCTTTTGAGTATGTTTTTCGGAAAGGTCACACTGTTAAAATGTAAAATGGATTATGTGCATTTGAATGTTATTGTTCCTGTATTTTTTAGGAGAGTTCATGGTGATTTTGAATACCCATTTGTGTAAGTTCTCTTGTGATCTCCTTGTTGAGATAAGAGTTGTTTCTCTTAGGTTTGAATGTGCCAGCTGCATTATAAGAGCTCTTGAAGCTCACAGAGAGTGTCCATGTCATGTTCAAACATTTGTAACTTGTTTGGAATGTCTTGGAAATGTTTTGGTTTAGTCCTTTTGGCTTATGCAGAGATTGGGCTTCCTCTTTGCTCTTTGAATAAAAAATGCAATTTTAGTCAAAATGATTACCCACTAAGTTGCAAACTCTTTCCTCAGAGTTGCATTTGATGCATAATCCATGTGTACACCCCTTCTGATGCTTATCCAACCTCCTGGTCATGCCCTTGGGTTTATTTTTGCCTTTTGAGTTGATCTAGGCAACTACTTTACCCTCAGGATCCCTCAAACTTATGATTTTGCACACTTTACCAGAAACGCCACCATACTAACCAGAAACACCATTTTTCAGACCTAGAGAGCTGACAAACTAACCAGGAGAGCTAACCTATAGACTAAGAGAGCTAACCTATGGACCCAGAACGCTGACCAATGGACCAGAAACACTATGCTATGAACCATAAACACTATGCTAGGTACCAAAAATGCGACCCTACAATCCAGGAACACCACTATGCATACCAAGGGAGCTAAACTAGTCCAGAATGCCCAGAAAGGTCAATTTTGGTGTTGTAAAGCCCTAGTTGGATTGTGTGGTGTTTCCAGAGGCATGTGAAGTCTGTTTTGAGTAATTTTTATTGGTTCATGATGTATTTTGTGCTCTGGTATGTGGGATTGTGCCCTACCATTGAGGAGTTTCCTTATGCAAAAGTTTGCTCCAGCAAGAGGTTCTTGCCTTGTTGTTTGAGGATTGTTTCTATGACTCTAGTGGGATGTTTTGTACCTTGTTGTTGAGGGTTTTTAGTAGTTTATGATGTGATTATGATTCATGTTCTTGCTTTGGTACTATGCCTATGAGGTATTTGTGAAGGCCTTATGCTTGGAATGGTTCATATGTATGCTTTATGTGCAGTATGTGCTCAGTGATGTTATATGGTCTTGAAGACCTTTTGTGAGTATTCTTTCATGTATTGTGATGTCATTTTATGTGCTACCCTATAGCTTGGCATATGATTAGGGAGAGTGGGCTTCCTTGTGATGATCGGGGTCACGTGAGTTAGGTTGCTTGACACCTAGACCACCAAGGCACAATGGGAGTTTTCCTCTTTGCAATTTAGTGATAACTTTTAATAATTGATTGGGTTTGGGCTTTACCTAATAAGATAATTCTATATGGTTGTGCCATATGAGATGGCAAGCTAATCTCCCTTGTACTCACATAGGTTGAGATGGCTCCACATGTCTGTTAAGGGATTGTGTTTTGTTGGTGTAAATAATTATTCATCTTGGATATTATTACACTTACTTAAGTTTACTTAGGAAATGCATTTCATAGTAGTTTGGGTATGAGACACTTGGGTGTTTGTGCCACATTGGGATAGTGTGTGTAGGAGAATTTCCACCTTTTATGGTGTTGATCTTGTTGTTACACTCCACATTCAGTGGGTGATCCACCTCATGTGGACTATTATACTGTTTCTCCTACCTACCCACACCTATTTCCTACCTACCCTTGTTTCTTATTGAGCCACATGTCATGTTTGTGTGCTCACGTATCCATATAGCCTTGCCTATATAAGCAGGCTCATATTCATTGTATGTATCAATTGATGATCCAGTTGATCAGTATTTTCATCTTGATAGAATACAGTTTATTTCTATCATATATTTTGTCTCTCATATTTGTGCTTTCCATTGCCTCTTGATCTTGACAAAATCTCACATGGTATCAAAGCTGGTCCATGTCTCACATGGTATCACAACCATTAGAGTGTCATTGGTTTGCTAATTGAGAGAAATTTGATGTTATTTGGGGTTGTGTATTTTGGAGTTTTCTATTGCAAGTTATTATTGAAGCTTGATGGGTCAAATCTGAGGTTACCATTGGATTGAGGAGGTCCAAGAAAGTTAGTTTTGCCTTTTGTTTCATCCAAATCGAACTTCGGAGGCCAAATCTAGACGCATTTGAAGTTTGATGCTGCGGCGGAAATTTTCCAAAAATTATAATTTTGCAGGCAATTTTCAAATAGCGATATCTCACTCAAATAGTGGTGCAGGAGTTTTTTGATTTTCGGATACAGATTTTCCAAATATCATGAAATCCCAATTTTTACAACTTTGGAGGCTTCGTTTGGGCTCATATGGACTCCTTTTCAGGTGCCAATTTTTTTGAAAGTGCATATTTTTTCATCTACTTTCATAATCTACCATCTGTTTGCAATGATTTTAAGTAGAAATTGTACTTTCTATATTTGGCCATTTTTGGCATATTTGGTACTTGCATTTTGCTTGGATCTCAGTTTAGATCGCTAGCAGTATTTGTTGAAGTCTCTTAGATCTCATTTTGAGAAGTTGTAAATTGAAATCAGAAGTCCACTTTGCCTTGTTTTGCAAGTGGCCCATTGTATACGCACTAAGTATAAAGTACCAAAATCACCATTTTGGGGGGATTTATTGATTGAGTATTTTGGGGGGGTGTCTTGTGTGATTGTGCCTCTCTCTATCTTGTGTTTTTTCATTTTGGTGCTATGGGTTCTCCTAAATTTCCACTGTTAACTCCTCATAATTATGCATAATGGAAAATTAAGGGATGGAGTAAACTAATGGAAAAAGGACTCATTCATTATGTAAATGAAACTATTACAGCACCACCTGATCCTAAGGCTGATCCTAATGCTCAAATTGAATGGCTTACTAAGAATGCTATGGCACTTGGAACTCTTAGAAAGTATGTATCAGATGACCTCATTTTTCACATTGATAAGTGTACAAAAATTAAAGAGGCTTGGGATATTTTTTAAAAATTGTATGGTAAAGGTGATGAGATTAAGGGCTACAAGCCTGATAGTGAACTCACAACTTTGGATCCCAAGGATTTTGATACAATCCAAGATTATGTCACAAAAGCAACTGAGCTAAGAGCAAAGCTGAAGGATTATGGAATTGACAAAAATGATGCTCAATTGGTTTATAACTTGTTGGATAAGCTTCCTTCAGAGTATGCAGCCTTTGTATCTAGCTTTCACACCCATAGGTTAGCTCAAGGTTCCTCATACACTTCTCCCTCATTTGATTCATTCACGGAGATGTTGATACTTGAGCAATCTAAGTTGACCACGATGGGGATTCTCAAATCTTCAAAGTCACAAGCTTTGGTGGCTAATAAAAGGAATCAAAGCAATCAAGGAAAAGGCAAAAATCAAAAGAAATCTAAGTCAAAACCACAACAAGATGGAGCACAATCTTCCTCTCCACAACAAGGTGATTCACCATTCTCACCTAAGAGGAAATCATATAAAGACAATTTTTTTGTGGATATTGCAAGAAGTCAGGACATGATGAACATCATTGTTATAAGAAGGATATTGATGAGTTGAAGAATCTTCTTGAGAAGAATAGAATCAACCTACCTTCTAGAATGTCTACATCGGCTTCTTCTTCCAAGGATAAAGGAAAGGATCACTCTTTTGGGACAAATAAAGGAAAGGGACAAGCTCTTTGTGCTACTACAAGTCATGATTCAGGGAGATGGCTTCTAGATTCAGGGGCTTATCATCATATGGCATCTTTGCAATCTATGTTTTCTACATGTGAGCCTTGCCACATGCTGCAGATTTTGATGGGCAATCATACATACATGGATGTGATTGGGAAAGGATCTATTTCCATTGGGGATAAATCCTTCAATGATGTGTTGTGTGTACCCCACTTGACAAATAATCTTCTTTCCATCTATCAAATCACACATGGGGCAACTAGGAAAACTGTGGAGTTCACACCTAATTCAGTTATCATTAGAGACTTGGAGAGTGGAGCTATCATTGCGACTGGGGTGGTTGATCATGCATCTTGGTTGTACTCTTTTTTAGATTTTGGTCCTATTGATAAGGTTGGTTCTTCCTATGTTGATGATTCGGATTTTGAGGAGAACTTTGGGCATTTGAACTTGGGGATTCTCACATGTGAACCCATTCTTGAGTCTTGCATTTCATCTTCTTATATTGATATCACACCACCTATTGCACTTGATGATGCAACTAGTGAGATAGTTTTGCCTTCTTATGATTCAGTGCAGCAGGATATTTCATGTCTTCCGGCTTTAGTTGATTGGGATGCCTACTTGACAGACATTGCAGGTTTGTTTGTGGACTCCTACATTGCAGATTTGGGAGACATCATTGATGACATTCATCTTCTCTTTGATGAAGATGATCCTTCTTCGATTGTTGCGAGGGATCACTCTGACCCTCTTGTGCATTCTCTACATGATCATCTTTAGAGGTTGACATGATTGTGGATACTTTTGTACAACACTTGGAGGAGGTCTCTTTATCTTTTGAGGAGACATATGAGTCTTTGGATATTGTTCTACATTCATCTCCACTAGATCTTGGAGTGCCTTTTTCAGCAGTGTGGCATAGTTTACCACATTTGGAGGGGATACCTTTCAGCATCGACATGGGAACACTTGAGCAGTTTTCAGAGATTCCTTTCATCATGAGTATTTTTTCTCCATCTTCCTTTCATGGTTGGGGAGACTTTTTGGATCCACCTTTGGTTTTGTTTCTTCCTAAGGGGAGGAATGTTGTTCGATGTTCATGGAGCAGTTTCTTCATTCATCTTCGAGCTTCTATCATTGGTGCAGATTCCATATTGAGGGGGGGCTTCCTAGTCTCTCTTCTTATTCTCTCATATGGGGGGGACTTTTTCCTCACATGGGATTTTGTTTTTGATTAATGAAAAAGCAGGTTTTGAAGGGGCCCCGAAACCCTTTACAAGCAAGACTAAAACAACAAAGCCACGAGAAACAGAACAAAAGGAAAAAACCAGCGGAAAACCAAGGAAAACCCACAAAAGCCCCTAAAAGCCAGCAGGTCGTCCAGGAATCAGATTTTATCTAGGGCTTTAGCTAGGGTGCTACTAATTTCTTGCATCTCTTTGATGTTGTCTTTGAGGTTGGGAGGGTCCTTGGCCACAACAGCCACAACTTTCTTGATACTGGCCCTGGTTCTCTTAGCAGTTCCGCCCGCAGGGGTAGCATCACCACCTCTTCCAGTCTGGATGGTCTCCTCCTCCAGGTCAAGGTCTAAAACCAGTTTAGGAGTATGGTCAAAGACCTTGGCAATGTCTTCCATCACATGGGATTTTGTTCTTCACATACTTCTATGAGAGTTCTTTGTATCTAGTTTTCATCTCTCTTTTGGGGGAGGGTTTTTTCCCATTGGGATTTTCTCTCTTTCCCCGCTTTGTGAGAGATTTCCTTGCATTGGTTTTCATGCATTTGCATTTGTACATGGGTATAACATGGCCTCGTAGCCAGGACCTATCTTGCATTGCTTAGTTGCATTGTAGACTTAAGTGCATTCCCCTAAGTTGCACTTAAGGGGGGGTGTTGGTGTAAATAATTATTCATCTTGGATATTATTACACTTACTTAAGTTTACTTAGGAAATGCATTTCATAGTAGTTTGGGTATGAGACACTTGGGTGTTTGTGCCACATTGGGATAGCATGTGTAGGAGAATTTCCACCTTTTATGGTGTTGATCTTGTTGTTACACTCCACATTTAGTGGGTGATCCACCTCATGTGGACTATTATATTGTTTCTCCTACCTACCCACACCTATTTCCTACCTACCCTTGTTCCTTATTGAGCCACATGTCATGTTTGTGTGCTCACGTATCCATATAGCCTTGCCTATATAAGCAGGCTCATATTCATTGTATGTATCGATTGATGATCCAGTTGATCAATATTTTCATCTTGATAGAATATAGTTTATTTCTATCATATATTTTGTCTCTCTTATTTATGCTTTCCATTGCCTCTCGATCTTGGCAAAATCTCACATGGTATCAGAGTTGGTCCATGTCTCACAGTTTTTGCCCTTCTTTTGTGAGGGTAGCTTGTATGACTATTAGGAGTATGGATTGCTCCTCTTTGTGAGGATAGCGTACATGTCTACTATGGGTGCATAATTACCTTCTTTGTGAGGCTAGCACATAGAAGCGTGACTATTAAGGATGGCCATATTCCCTTCTATATGAGGACAACATGTGATGGCACTTCATTCCTACATGTGACCATGTCCATATGCCATGATTTTATTGTGCGCCTTTGGAAGAGTCTATTGTTGATTTCAACCTCTTGAAGTTATGTGATTATTGTTATGTTGAGTTTATTATGTGCTATGTTGAGTCCCATGGTTTTTAGGTGTCATCCTAGCTCACGAGTGAGTGTTGAAACCCCATGTCATCTCCTAGCATGGGGGGTGGTTCCTATTTGGTTCCACATGGTCGGGTGGTTTGATGTCTTCTCCCATTGGGATATTCTTCATTGGAGTTGCGTGCGTGGATGTGGATTCTATTGCTCTTCATTATGTGAGAAGACTTGCGGTTGATTCTATGTATCGTATTACTCAAGTAATCATGATGGCATTGTATTAAGGAAATGATCATGTACCTTGTAAAAGTGAATCTATGTAATATGACATTGTAAGACTATAAATTGTATGTAATAAATATGATACTCTTGGAAGTGACACGAGTTGTCCTATTGTATGTTTAAATAAGTTTGATGTGTGATTTTTAGATGGAACATGTATTTGATTAGATATCATGGATGCATGTTAATGTAATTGTATATGAAAGTAATCCTAATGTTATGCTTAGATTCCTAGATCTAATGTAGCCTTAATGGAAGTAATGATTGTTTATGGAATTAGTAACGTGATGTTAGGAAGGATATGAATTAGCTTTAAGATGATATAATGGATACATTATATGGTTTTAGGAACATTTGGTATTGGTGCTTAAAATGAACCTAGACTAGGATGTTACTCTTAAGTAGAGACATTGAGATACCCTAGGGGAAAGATGATATGATATGTTATTTCGCTTGCGTAAATTGTGTTATGATGTGTTATGTAATGTGGTAATTAAGAATAAGATGCAATTAGTAATGATGCATTTAGTAGATGATGTATATGATATGCATTAGATGGATGTTCTAGACATATGTGTTGTTTAGTAGATGTGCATTGAAAAAAAATTATTATCTCTATTTGTAGTTAGATTAAGTGTATTTCTCTAGGGTATTTGACGGGCATTACAAAACGCTTTTTTTTGTTTCCCGTTTTAAAGAATTCTTTTTAGTACCCTCTCATATTATATTAAGAGAAAGTTTTTTAAAAATTTATTTTATTTTGTAATTTTAAGATTGTAAATTAATTTTTGAGTGTTATGAAATAATTAAAAAATTTATTTATTTGAGTTTATTAATCAAAAAGTATTTCATTAGTTAAAGATAACTAAAATTTATTAGTAATAATTAAAATTGTTTTATTAAATATACAGGAAACAATTAGAGCTTTTTAAGATTATTTATTTCGAATTAATTTTTTTATTTTTTTTCAATAAAAGTGGAATACCACTAATTTTATTAATATTTATAATTTTTATACACAACTTGGTTCAAAGAGCACTGGTAGAAAAGAACCAAGCAAAGAAAACCTCTGGTCTTGCTCATAAAGTCCCAATGGGAAAATAATGCAGCCGGTTACAATTGAAGATGAGAAGGGAATAATCCAAACTAGCCCCAAACCATCCCCCCAAAACCATAAGGGCCAATAGAGCCAGTTACATCAATAAAGCCCAGCCCCCTAGAATATGTGAAGCAGATACAAAAACTATCAGAGAAGGAGGTGAAGATGAAGCATCAAGAGTGCAAAAACCAAGTACTGGAACCTTCCTCAGGAGGATACAAAGGTTAGGAAGCCCCCTCATTCTGACCCTCTGAAAAAACCACTTGGAGAGGCACAACTACAGTTGGAAGAGACATTACTGCCTTCAAAAAATCAAGAAGAAAGTGAATACCTGAAAACACATTAACAACTGCAGCCAAGATATCTGGAGACACATTATCTAAAAAAGCTACAAGAGAAAACATCGTGTCATCATAAAGGTTAGAAACCAAACCACCTCATATAACTGAAAGTAGCTCATAGTGCCAGCCACTAGATAATAATTCAGAGCGAGGTACAAAACCACCATAAGGAAAAGCACCAAACTCAAAATGATAAAGAGACAAACCATTATCCTGATCAGAAGTTGAATAAAGAGAGGGATGAATGTATGCATCTAATAATGCCCGAACCAGAGAATCATCCAAGAGCATGTCCATACACATAGTAGTAAAATGAGATGCAACTTCAGCAAGAAAAATATTAGCATTCTCCACCAACCACTATTTGCCCACCACCTTGCGAAAAAAAAATAAAAATTCCAAAGAATGAACTTTAAACAGTCGACCAAGTTTCTCATCATAAAAAAACGTGAGGATCCTAAAAATCACACTGCTTAATAGGCAATAAAATTCTATAACAAGTAGCCTCCATCACCAAAAAAACACAAAGCAAAATAATGCACATAGCAAAAAGGAGCGAGCTTATAAAGAAAAAATAAGACATCATTAATAAAGAAGCACATCCTCTGAACAAATTAAAATGATATAAGATCAAAGATCAGCACGAGCTAGTTCACATAACACCGTACCAACAAACTTCCACAGGTTGCCACCTTTTAGAAAAAATAATCAATAATCCTCATTAAGCAGCAAACATAACGTTCACATAATTCCCACAGTAAATGCAAGATATTCGCAGGATCCATATCCCCAAGACCGTGCCAATAAGCATACACAAATCACCACATCAAATATCAAGCAATAAAAGCAACATAAATAATCATATGTGCAAGCCGCCACTTCAAGTGCAGAGGATAATCATTAAAGTTTAATAAAAGAGAAACCGTGCAAGCAACCAGTACCGAACAATCAGTACAGTGAAAATAATGATGCAATCAAGAACAATACGATGTACAAAGGCAACCCAAGAGCTAGACACCGACCAATGCCATGTTTAAAATTACAAGCAAACATGCATAATTAATGTGGTGATATAAAGCGGCCAAGAAGGCCACATACACCATCACACTAAGATGCATACATGTTGGCAATCCCAAACAAGATGTGAGGTCGAGGCAAAGCAAAAGAGTATGCAACAATAGGAAATTTTAAGGCTTCAAAGGATGAGGAGGCAGGCAAATCTCTTCAATATTAACCAAAGATAGAATATTTTCATTTAAAGCCTTATTTGCCAAGAAATCCATAACACAATTAGCTTCTCTATAACAGTGAGAAATAGAGAAAGAGTTAAAGACCTCAAGCTACAATACAACCTTGTCCAACAAATATTTTAGATGCCAAGAGTTACAAGAGCGATTTGTAATTGCATCAAAGATAACTAATGAGTCTCGTTCTATCACAACATCTGAGACGTTTAATGAAAGAAGCAAATCAAGCCCAATAGACAAAGCATGCAACTCTACCACATTATTTGTCCCATCAAGAATACATTGACACTGAGCTTTGATGACTCTGGAATTTTCATCAGAAACCACCACCCCAATGGAAAACTTACTTGGATTGCCTCGAGAAGCCCCATCAAAGTTTAATTTATGTTTGGAAGGAGGGGGGGGGTAACCAAACCACCTCTTTTATGTTAATTGGGGGAGACCTTTTCTTAGAAATGGCCCCTTGCATAGGAAGGAAATGCAAAGCCAACCAATGCCTGATGATACAACTATCCCACAAAGTAAAAGTGCATTTAGGACTAAGACCCTTATAAATAAAGGCCAAAGAAGATTCTGAGATGGATTTCTCAATACAGAAGAGTACATCCGATAATGAGGAAGAGTGTTTCCTAAAAAAAATATTATTCCTTTCTAGCCAAATCTTCCAAATCAGAATAGAAGGGGCAATAATCCACACAAAGCATAAAAAGAAGATGAACATAATAGTGGCCAACCCATAAATTGAGATCGAAGATCCCCACATAAAGTTGCAGACCAATTTAATTTCTTAAAAAGCCAGTACCAATATTGAGAAGCAAAAGGGCAATGAGGAAAAAGATAATCAACTGATTCTAATGACCCTCCACACATGACACATGGAAAAACAACAGTGATACCCAGCCTATCCAATCTCATACCCATGATAACTCTATTTTGGACAGCTAGCCAAGCAAAAGCTCCTACCTTTGGAAGACAGGCAACATGCCAAAACAACCAAGAGGGCCATACCTACCCACCTACAAGTAGCAGATAAATATTTGTATCCATCCTTAACCAAATACTCCCTAGATTTTGAATGGACCCAAATAAGCTCATCATCAGCCTCAGAGTAAAGAAATTGACGCTTACTTAATTCCTCAACAAAAGCAGATTTGAGCTCTTGATCAACCAGAAGAGACTCTACTGATTTCCATCTGGCAACTGGGACAAGCCCTGGGGAATCCATAAAAAAATTGATTAGCCACAAATAAACCCCAAGAATATTTCAAAAGAGACATAAGAGACGACCAATCTCTCAGACTAGTCAGAGCAGAGAAACCATTCCAAACTTCCTCCCAAAATGTAGCTTTTCGACCATTATGTACAAGCCAAGATAAATCAAGAAGAATAATAGACCTACATTCAAACATGAAGTTCCAAATTTCAGAGCCCTTGGGAAGCGAGGAAGCAGTAAAAAATGCCTCCCTGGAATGATTTCTTAAATATTTTGAAAATAAAATAGATGCCCACTTAGAAGAGGGCTTCTTATATAACTTCCAAACTAATTTAGCACCTAAAGCCAAATTTTGTATACTTAAATCCCTAATCCCTACACCACCCCTGTCTTTCAGAGAACAGACATTATACCAAGCCAACAAAGGGATTCAAGCTCTTTTATTTACATTATCATTCCACAAAAAAGACCTCAGAATTGACTGCAAATTAGAAACCGATTTCTTGGGAGCCTTTAAAACATACATCAAATAAATAGGAACCGCATTTAAAACAACCTTAATAAGCACAATCTTCCTTGAAAAAGTAAGCCATTTGTGAGACCAAGAGAGAACCCTTGACGAGATGGAAGCATAAATTCTTTCCCAAAAATTATGCTTCTCAGATCCAGTGAAAAATGGAATCCCCAAATACTTACAAGGAAATTGACCAACAGAGAAACCCCAAAAATTATTCAATCTTGATTGCACCAAAGGGGAAACATTAAGAAAGAAAATCTTAGATTTAGCATTGTTCACCTTCTGACCAGAGAAAGTAGAGTAATCCCTTATAATCCTACTAATAACCTTTGCTTCACCCATAGTGGCATGACCAAACAATAAAGTATCATCAGAAAAAAGACAATGAGAATGATTAACAACCATATGTGGAATACTAATTCCCTTCCAAAAACCTCTCTCCCTAGCATCCAAAATAGCTCTACTAAGAGGTTCAGCTAGAATAATAAATAAGAAAGGAGACAAAGGGTCCCCTTGCCCAATATCTTTGGAAGAAACAAAAAACCACACGGGGAACCATTCAAAATCATAGAAAACCTAGCAGTAGAAATACATGCATAGATTCATTTCACCCACTTCACCCCAAACCCAATTTTTTTAAGAACAAAAGAGAAAGCCTGCCAACTAACCCTATCATAAGCCTTCATCGTATCTAATTTAAGAATCATGGCAGGAATAGAAAGATGGAAGATAGAATGCAGAATCTCATGAGCCACAATAGCACCTTCCGCCATCTCCCTACCCAGGACAAAACCACCCTGCTCATCCAAAACAATCTTAGGAATAAGCTTGGCAAGCCGCACAGAGATCACTTTAGTGATAATTTTATATAAAGTATTACATAATTCAATTGGGAGAAAATCAACAAAAGATTTAGGATTCTCTGTTTTTGGAATGATGGCAATAAGAGTTGTATTTAATTCCTTTAAAATCGATCTATTACACCTAGCCTCCTCTAAAACAAGAAGTTATTCCCCAAGGAAAGACCAACACTTTTAAAAAAACAATGCGGTAAAACCATCAGGCCTAGGGGCCTTGTTAGGTGCCATGGAAAAGACAACCTCCTTAACTTCATGAAAAGAAGCCATAATCGTGTTATTATCCTCAACAGATATAAGTTGAGGGATAGCCGAAGAAAAGCTATCATAAAAAATAGAAGGTTCCTCAGTCAGCAAAGATTTGAAGAAACGAACAACCTCAACAACAATATCCTTCTCCTCTGAAAAAAAAAACCCCATCAGGATCTTCAATACAAGAAATCCTATTTCGTTGTCATTTTAATTTAGTGGATGAATGAAAAAATTAGTGTTCCTATCTCCATCAACAAGCCATAGATCCCTAGATTTTTGCCGCCAATAGATTTCCTCCCGAGAAAGAACTTCCTCAAGCTAAGAATTTAACAATTTATGTTTATCAAAGGTAGCAGAATCCATCCCAATTTTCATAACCACAAAATTTAAAACTTCAAGCTCTTCTTGAATTCTAGACTTCTCAGAGAAAATGTTTTTAAAATGCAAGACATTCTAGGACTTCATCTTTTCTTTAATAAAGGAGAGCTTTTTGACAAATCGAAACATTCTAGTTCCAGAAATAAAAGGGGCCGAAGCTCACCATGATTCTAAAAGCATCAGAAAAGAAGGATCTCTAAACCACATAGGCTCAAATTTAAATGAAGATTTCCCAGGAGCTCTATCATCCAAAATAGACAACATGATTAGAAAATGATCAGAACCAGAATTAGGCAATACCATAGCAACAACATCCACATCTGAAGAGACCCAATTATCATAAATAAAAAACCGATCAAGCCTTTCAACAATCTGCAAAAAATATTTCCTCATATTTGTCCAAGTAAAAGGACCATTCAAAGTTTTACAATCCAACAAACCATTATTCTGAATGAAAGCAGTGAAATCAACCATAATACACTTATTCAGCAGAATACCCCCAATTTTATCATCATCACAAGAAATGGAATTAAAATCACCACCAAAAACCACAAACTGGCCTCATAGAGGAGAGGAGGCAATAGATAGAGAGTCCTAGAGGGATCTTTTCCCCACTATAGACATTGGACCATAAACATTAAATAACCAAAACTTCACATTAGAAACCCTACTTTTTACCAAAGCCAACATCCATAAAGGATCATAAGCAACCAAAGATAACTCAGTAGAAGCATCATTCCAAAGAAAAGCCAAACCCCCAGAAGCCCTCGTAGAGGGGGAAATACAAAATTTCCATACTTTCCAATTAGAAAACAAAAATTCAACACCCTGCATACTTAACTTAGTCTCTTGCAACATTAACACATCACACTTCATTAATTCTAATTGTGACTTAATGAAGTGTCTCTTGTTAGGGGCATTTAAACCCCTAACATTCCAAGAAATGGCCTTCATTGCTTTCGAGGGGAGGTAATATCTCCCCTATTCTCAACTGCATTATTTGAACCAACAATGCTCACCCCAAAAGAAGCTTGAAGACTATGTTTGGAAGCAACCGACTTGGTAAAAGGAGGGCTAAATTGTGTTTTTCTTTTTACTGAACCAGATTCCGGACTAAAAAACGTAAACTGGATGCCAACATCTATTTCTAACTAAGTATAAAACGCCTTCAGCTTCCTACCTACTTAGCAGGAGGAGTAGGAGAGGAAGGAGACAAAGGAATCTGAACCAATGACTTATTAATTATAGGGTCAAATTCAACATTACTGACCACACACAAAGCATTCTCACAATCTTGGGCTTTATCTGGAAAGATAATTTCAAAAGGATTGTAGGTCGAGGGGGATAACTAAAGAAGAATTCAATTTGACCAAGTCCTGGTCAATCACATCTACCACCTTATCAGTGACATCAGTATTCAGAGTAATGTTATGTTTAGAAACCAACCTCTGAACTTGGGAAATTAAACCCTCATCAGGAAGAAACAAAGTCAAGTCAAATCCATTAACCAAAGGGTGAGAATCCCTCTGAGGAAGAATAGTAGAGTTCATAGCCAAACTCCCCTCATTAGGAGACCCTAAAGGAGAACCTAATCCCACCATCCCATCAACATTCTGCACATCTACCGAAGGGAGAACTGCATCCCCAATAGGGACGGTAGTCGGAATAGAAACCCCTTGAGGATTAGATGATTTCAAAAAACACCCAGGGTGAGAATTAATGGATACTCAATTTTCTTGCCCAACATTAGAATCAAGGTTTTCAAAATTCAAATTAACAGACTTTGATGGCCGAACCACCTTATCACCAAACAACAATCCCTTGAGGGAAGCAAATAAAGCAGAATCCATAACCACATAAGACTTAACAAACATTCAGAGTCACAAACAATACTCTGTCACCAAATCCCATCAATAGATTTTAAATTACAATTGCAAGGAACCGCAAAGGATGAAGAAAGTAACACACAAATCTTAACCCTAAAAAACCCATCCTAAAAAACTGAATGCGAATGAATAAATTTTCCAAAGGAATCCCCAATTCTTTGCAATATATCAGGGTCAAAAAATTCATATGGAAGCCTAGGCAACGAGAACCAAGTAGGGATAGTTTTAACAATATTTTGAGAAGCAGAAAAAAAGGGTTTCCAATCTTCAACAAAAATTAAATTACGACTAAGCCAAAAGAACAGTTTTACCAAAGCCTGTTGTTTAGCATCCACAAAATTAAAGATAACAATGAAAGAGCTCGAAGAAAGAACCTGAAAGTAAAGTGTGCCATACCAGAGAGAATGAATCTTATGATGAAGCTTGGAGAGAAAAATGTTATCACCCCAAACCTGAATTAACACAACCAAAGAATGCAGATCCCTAGCTTTTTTATCAAATGGAGCTTCAACCACAGAAATGCAAGGTATCGGCAGCCAAAACTTATCTATCGAGGGCACCTTACCCAAGGGGTTGTCCTTGTTCATAACGGGAGGAATTGTCATAGATGGTCGTGAAACCCCTGCAGGATTCTCCACCGCCACCTTAGCAGATGCAAAATTGCTTCTAGGGTTACTTCCAAACCCCCCAATTCTTTGAGAATTTGCAGGTAAAACCCGAGAGGGCCTCGAATTAGATCTCTCTACATACTTGTTTTTTAGCACGAAAAAATCCCTTGAAGTAATTAGACCTCAACCACCCAGAATTCCTTTGGTGCCACTCATTCTTCTCCAAAGCGAGCACATCAACCCATTTCCCATTCTCAAACACCCACCGAGGAATGTGGTTGCTCTGCAAACCAAAAGGATCCAGGGGAGGAAGAGGATCACCAAGGGCATCCTCACCCCAACTCAAATTTTGTCACAAAACCCTAACTTGCAAAATTTCGCTTAGCAAAGATTTATTTGTATCATTAGAATTAATTTGCACATTTGAAAATTTAAAATTATTCATATTAGTTGAATTAATTTATAGTTGAGCATTACAAATAAATTTTAATAGTTAAAAATTTGTTCAATTTATTTAGAATCTAAGGATTTATTCTTAAGTGTAAAATATAGTTGTAGACGTATGAATCTGACCACTTTCCTAAATAAATATTTAATATTTATTTTAACCCCACTCCTCCTATTAATTACATTCTATTTAATTAATTTCTTCATTTCCTTATATTTGATTAAATGAATTACTCAATTTATTTAGTTAAATCCACATAAACCTTTTCTAGCCTTTAATTAAATAAATCACTTTATTTAATTAAATTTACATTCATTAAATTGATCCTTGCAAATAAATAAATCTAATTTATTTATTAAATCCCCCCACTTGTATTCATGCAAGTTGTATCTATTTTAGTTGAAATAAATCAATTTTATTTTAATTAAAATCATTTTCCCTCATCCACTTGCATTTTCCTACATCTCCCACTTGCCTCCTAAACCCTTTCTAGATTCTTCTAATCACTTCCAATTTAGCCTAATTCATCTCCTAATTATTGTCACATTCCTAAGCAAAGGGAAGTCACTTCTCAAAGCCTCCAAAGTCTTCAATAACCATTAAAGGATTTATGTCTTGAAATGGTTAACCTCTAAAGTCTTCCAAACCATTAAAGGCTCTTACATAACCATTTATGGTTAATTCATCTTTGACCCTTGGTTAGAGACTTTCCTCTAACTTAACCATCCTTTTGACTCAAGGGTCTCATCAAGAATTCATGGCTTTAACTATATTTATCCTATTAACCCTTGCACAAGAGTTTACCCCTTGGATAACCCTAACCTAACCTTAAACCTTACCTCCTAGGGTAACCTTCATGTCTTCTCGGGCATTTAATGCTTCTTGCATCTCCTCTCTAGCAACCTCTTGTTGACAATTGTCACCACTTCATTGGTGAGAATTGTAAACATGGATTGATTAACTTTCAATCCTAGCCCTTGTTAAGATTATTCAATCTTAACCATCCATTGCCCTATTTTCCCTATAAATAGAGCTCTCATTATTCATTTTCAATAATATCCAAGTTTTTATGTATCTACACTATAGCCTAATTTACTAAGCATTTTAGCCTCTCTTTGTTAAAACATCATCATAACATTTAGAAGTATTTTTCATATCATAGAATATTCATGCTAGGCTAGTATATCAGGGTGGGATAATTTGTTAATCTTTATCATATCACTATCTACATCTTATGCTTGATCATCATAGTTTTAACACATCATATAGATCTTAGAAATACATTCATGCATGTAGATCAAATATCATTCGTTCTTGGAGTTGTCATTCCTAAGTCACTTGCTCAATGATCTGAGAGCAAAACATTGGCTTTAGGGATCTTGTGAGATAGAGAACAATGGGACACCCCTTGGGAAGTTAAACTAATTTAATTAGTTCATATACTTGCACCAAGAGTCTCATTGGTGTGTGGGTCTTCTGACCTCGATTTATTCGTTTTGATCACCACATTTTCCCATGTATAATAGTATTAAAGAAAAATGTAAAGTGGTAATAAATTTCCTAGGGAGAAGGATGGAAAACGCAACTGATGATAAAAGAGTTTGATATGGATATTTAAGTTGTAAATTTGGACCTTCCTTTTAATAAATACTTTATCTATAAATATTTCATTATCTCCCTCAAAGATGGGAAAATAGCCTTTGGGGGTTTTTAAAGGATAAATATTGCATAAGGCGAAATGGTCAAATTATACCTATGGAAGTCAAATAGATAACTGAACATTAAGAGATTTATTATATTGAATCAATCCTTCTTAGGATGTAGACAAAATAGTTAAATCTCCTTATTAAATAAAATAGTTGACTTAAGGAAAACAAAAAAAAAGAGAAATGGCATTGCTCTCGTGCATCCTGGGAACCTTTTGCACCAATGAAATAATTCCAAGTATTGGTTTCTCCCTCATTAGTTAGTCTCAAATGGAACCTAACCTAGTAGTAAATGGATTTCTCCAAAACATTCAATACATTCAAATATTTAATTTCTTTATTTCAAAACTACCCCTTTGTATATTTACATCTGTGCAAGTATTAAGGGATAAAAGAATTTACCTACTATGTAAATGTGCTTAGATTCATAGTACTCTTCATGTATTTCGAGAAATATGAATTTCCTTCAATCCAAGAAGTCGAATATTTGTTTCATTTTTTTGTTAGATTTCAAGGCATAGAGGATGGTCATTTCTATTAATGGTTAAAAACATTTACCTTCTTGCTATAAAGAAACATAGGGATAGTAAAGGAGAAGTTACTTTTATATTGAAAGTAATTAGTATAGATAAATTTGATTAACATTTAAGTTTAGAAATGATTTTCATACAATCTAAAGGGTATAATCTGTTTTGGAAGAATAGGAGTATTAATCAGGGTGTAAAGAAATTTTATTTGAAAACCAAAATAGTTTAGTAAATGGGTGAGACAAAGGTTGAAATCTTTTACGTGAGATTACTAAACCCGACTTACCTTGTAGACCTAAAATTTAGTACTTATCTCTTATTTGTAAATTATCTAATGAAAGTTACCTTCAAAGCTAAATAATGTTAGGATTCATTGTTCTAAGATTATTGGGTTCTATCATTATCAAGCAAATGAGTTTTCAAGAAAACTACCTCGTGATCACTTGGAGAGTAAAATAATAAATTTTAATTGAAGTACATTTTAGGAGCAAGCATTAGCTCACTTCTAAGAATTTGGAATTGAAGAGGTTGTTATATGTAGGAAATATCTAAGGATAAAGTTAACATTACTTCAAGTGGAAGAAATAGTTAGTTATCTCTTATAATCTTGTAAGGAATTGATTTGGTTCTAAAAAAACTAGAGGAAGATTGATTCAAATTGCTTGGGGTCTTTATTTTAGTTGATTAGCAAGTATTAGACTCTCTTCTAATCTTATTTTTGAACAATTAGTGATTAAAAGTATTGTGGTTATTAAAACATATTGTTAATAGTTTTTTCCTTTTTCCTTCAAACAAGTGAATATTAATTTTATTTCCAAAGTAATATTAGATAAATTAATTTTCTTTAATAAAATTAGTACCTTTCAAGCATTAGGATTCATAATTAAAGTAAGGTTATCATTCGTGAAAAAAAAAAATTAAGATGAAATTTATGTTGCTTCAAGTGGAAGAATTAGTGGGTTATTAATAATGCAGTTACTTTCGAGCCTATTATTATTAAGTTTTTCCTTCAATCAAGTAAGAGTTAAAATTAATTTCTATAGTCCTTCTACCTAGGCATTAGATTTTCTTTAAGCAATTTAGTACCTTTCAAGAAGTATTTCAATCTTTTTCATAAGTTCTAATTTTACAAGTTTCCAAACAAAAATTCCTTGTATATCATAGTTTCATTTTCATGATTGTATTAGTATATTACTTTATAGAAGATTCATGAATTCAAAGTTAAATTCCTAGTTAGACAACTAAAAAAGAGGAGACGAAACCAAACCTTAGCAGCGTTCAGTATCTATGGTGCCTCTAGGTCACACTTACGGGTAATGTCATCGTGTTGAATTACTGCACTTAACGCCTAATAAAGCTGCAACAATGGTGTCTGTGGCATCGTCCCTCTAAATCGTCGGGGAGAAATAAGGGTCATTTGGAAGTTAAAATCCAAGAGGTGGGTAATCCCCCTTGGATCAATAATCTAAAAAGACAAATCTTAAATGAATTTACATCTGCTCAGTTAAACCTTAGAAAACCCCATTAGGGTCTGGTTGTGTGTTATGAATTTGGAAATTTATTTTATCTTGATGATTTCAGTGGATGATAACAGATTAAGGGTGATGTATTTAATAGGAAATAGGGCTTAGTTGTTTTAGGCCACAAGCAGAAGGACATCTTGAGCCTTTTTTCTATAGAGCTACCATCATGGGTAGAAACCGTAGAGAAACTATCTGGGACATTGACCCTAGAAAGGGTTGCGTAGTAATCAAACAATATATGTTAAACCATAGTTAGAAACCAGAACTACATACTTTATACCTTGATCTCGTGCCAAAACGGGTATGTAGGCAGTCTAGGGATGGAGTTGTCCCTTATACTTAGGAGTTCGCGGATGGGGATTGGGATTTGGATAAGGATGAGTTGTTGTTTTCAAGCTCCTTGGTCTTTCAATCAAAGGGTAAAAATAATGCTAAGTGAAAGATTAAAATTAATTCAATGCATACTTAGAAGGAATCTCGTATGGATTCGCTTGACTTCCCGAGGCTTTAGGTCGATTTCTGAGGTGGAACTCAAGCTTGTTTAATTATTTTCCATATTACTCCTAAAGATGGTGGCGTCGGTGCATTCATAGTAGGGGAGTGTAGTCTTTAGAGAGTGGCTTGGGACCTGGATGGTCTTGATGAGTCTAAAGTCTCTGGCGAGAGCATATCCTATTCTTATGAATAAATGCCTACCCCGTTTGGGTAGATGCCTATCACGGATTGGATATATGAAACCTCCTATCCTGTATGGACAGATGGCTAACCCGTATGGTTAGATGCCTAACCTGTATGGTTAGATGCCCATCCCGATTGGATGGATGCCTATCCTATTTGGATATATGTACCTAAGTATGTGATTGAATCAAACACAATCAAGAATAAGTAAGAATAAGAAATCAATATTTTTATATAAAAAAAAATCAAATGAAAATTTGGGTTAAGTTAAGTGGGTTATTACAAATCATCTCTCTTCTCCTTCCTCGAGCCTTTCTAGCATTTTTTTATTCTTGGAGTGTCATAGACACCTTCAATCTACTCCAACTCATCTATGATGTCTAGGGGACCAATCCCTAGCTTCAATTTGCACATTGGTCAAGATATATGTGTGTTCAAAGGACAACAACATGAGTATAGGGTTGCCAAGGATATTAGCACCCAAAATGGACACTAGCATACTCAAATGACTACAAGGTGGCTATAGGACTCTAGCATGGTGTGCTAGTGCCCTCTTAGTTTTCCAATGTCCAAGGTGGGCGCCCAAGTCCACTTGGTACACCATAGTTTAGAGTTATTTATCGATGGATTTTTTAAGGCTCTAAAGGTGTAGTTTTTCATCACTAAAGTTTCTTGAACTAGAGATTGGAGATTCAAAAAAACCTTTGATGTGATCCTAGTATGTTTTTTGTGAGTTTCATATATTTTGATTACATTTATTTGTGTGATTGTGTCCACAAGAAGTCAATTGTCGCACCTAGGGCCAAGGAGAAAGCCTAATTTGCTAAGAAAAGACTTGTAAAGTCTTGCAAGGGTAGAATCCCCTTTTTTATCATTCATAAGGTTCCCTAGACCTTCCCTTGTAGTTGGTTGTCATTTAGGGAATTCAACCTTGTACTTGTGTATCATTGAGTTGCAATAGGATGTTAGTGTTTGTAGTTGAGCTTCTTGACAAATGCTTACATTGAGAGTGTTCAAGCTTGATTTGATCAATCCATTTAGACGTGGATTGGAGGTTGATGTTTCCCTCATCCCATCCCATTGTATTTTTATGAGAGAATATGATCCTGGTATGTGTTGATAGCCAACAAGGAGTTCTCTCTCTCTTCCTCTCCCCCTTACCGTTTCATCATGGTGGGTGAATTCATTGCTATTATTTTGTTGTTGTCACCTTACTTTTATAATGGTGATTTTTTGTGTAGGTGATCCTTTATGTTGTGGTATCACTTGGGAAACTTATGTGCACATAGTCATGCAAGTGTGACACATTTTGTCGTATCCTTTGTATGGAAGTTGTAAAGTTTATCTAGAACGTTTTAAAAAAAATCCACTTTTTTTTGCCTTATTTCCTTGGGGGTTCCTTGGTGGGGCATCACAAAATTGCTAAACACTTCTTCATATTTTGACATCTCCAAATGATAATTAATTTTCACAAGTGATGAATCCCTATCGTCAACATCAAATTTATAGGTCTCCAAATAATTTCTCTATTTCTTTGAAATAGATTTTCATTTGTAAGGCTAGGGTGCCAAAAAAATGCATGAAATCAATTCATCAAGAGAACCACGGAAGACACTGAGCTAACATAACAAGAGTGGACTTTACCTTCTATAGTTTGAGTTTCACTTATACTTGAGAGGGTTTTCCAAGGGGCATACCTTAGTAAGTATTAACATATTTTGACATGGTAAACTCTAATAAACTGATTAATAGGAAAACCCAACCTGCCCACCCAATCCTAAATACTGTCATTGAAATGATGAAGTCTAGCTATCTATGACCCCTATATAACTAATATAATATTGATTACACATGCAAGATGGCATGAGTTTCATGATTCATAAAAAAGGTTTTGTATGTTCCTTATTGTAAGGTACACAACCCTTAAACTATAAGACAAAAATAAATACTTGCTAAAATTATTGTTAATATAAATAATCCAAAAGCTACATCTATAGCATAGGTACAATTTCATAATTACATCTTAAATGTTCATGTGCATAATCTTTTTGTTAGCACATAACTATGACATACAAAAGGACACAACTATGACTCTCATCGCTATGAAGCCAAGTTACACAAATATGATGTACAATTACATGAATATAGAAGTAATGAAGTACATAAACATAATCAATGTCACTAGTCATCATTAACCCATCATGGTCATCATGCAAATACTTGAGATGAGAACATGGTTCAAACAATTTTTTGCCAACCATAAAGCTTATGCTTCCTTAGAATGCTTCATACTTTGAAGAATACATGACCTTGCAGGAAATGCCTAGCAACTTTAAAAAATAGGCATGATGGAAACTCGATGCAACTTGATATATCTACATGAATTTCTAATCATGAACATGCAACACACAACTATCAAGATATGACAAAGAAACATATCAATATAAATATCGCTAGGCTACATTCATATATAAATGAGATCAAATTTCCATAATCTATTATTCATAGTTTTCAATTTCTAGATTTGATTGTGTGAGTTTTTGCATCAACATTTTGGTTCACACTCCATGATCCATCATCAGGATGAGAGTCTGCATAAGGAGGAGATATAAATTTCAACGAATACATGAATTTGACCAAAATACTTGAAATTTACCAGTAGACCTTGAAAAGAGGACCAACCTTCCTTTGATTTTTTTCCCACCGATTTTTCTCCTTTAAAAGAACCTCCATGTTCATCTTCCATAATTCATATCCGATGCTACGAAACTTGTCAATATCCAAATAGTACTTGTAGAGCTCATGGTTTTAATCAATTGCATATATACAAAATCATTCAAATCAAAATCTCCAATTGTAACCAAAAAACCCATATCACTTCAAGAGAAGCACCCCTTTCTCAATAGAACCCAAGTTTTGTTGTCAAATGTTGTACAACAAGCCAAACTACTACAAATTAACTTCTTATTAATAACATATGTAAATATGAAATACCAATTATGTCATCATATGATGAACCATAAATTATAAACGTGGAAGCATAAATTAAAAAACTATAATATTTTCACACATGACACTACATATAGATAGAGAAAACATTTTAGAATTAAAATCCAACACAAATGATAAGACAATTCAGTTTTAATTTCTAACATAAGAGTGTCTAATCAAAAGACTTCCTTTCAATATAACAATATTTTGGTAGTGTATGTGTACATGTCTAGATAAACCACAAAACCTCTATCTAATGCATTTAATATACGGAGAAGAGTTTAGAAGAAAATGGATTGCTAAAACCACTAGAAATTACACTTTAATTCAATTCCACTAACATAAGAGACCCATCTAATAGGGGTGAGATTCTCCACTCTCTTTTGTAATACCTATGAATTAGAAAGTGGAGTTAATAAGCTCTAATAGTTTTTTAATTGCCATCATCATACTCCACCTTCCTCTTGGAATTCAATTACAAAGACTCCAAACGAATCAAGAAAATAATAAAAAAGTATGGGCATTGAAGTACCTATTACAAGAAATTTGGAGACGCAACATTATATACTAGGATTGCAACTGAATATAACACTATCCTAACAAATTATTTTCTCAAGATTTGAGCAAAGACCAAATAAAATAATATTTTTATCATTTTCATTTAACCTAGTATCAATATAACTCATCCACCTCAAAGTTGATCTAAAATAATTAGATTCTCAACAACCAAGTCTTCTTCCTTCATTTTTAGGAGATAATTCAAAACAAAAAACAAAAACAAAAAACTTATTAATATGACTCGTGATTTGTTAGATTTTATCTATTTTTTCCACAAATTAAATATAATAGTTTTCTTAGAAAAAATTAAAAGAATAAAATTTGAGAGGCATACCTTAATGTTTCCATGCATTTAATTGTTAAACTTTCTCTAGACTTTATCTAATACACCTACAATATTTTCTTTCAATTCCACAACTCTTAACTGATCCATCTCTCCAAGAGACTCTCTAATTTTAACTTTCATAGTTCAAAATTAAATCTATTGAGCTTCTCAATCTCTAATAGGGACATGTTATCCATTTTCTCAATTATATAAGATTCTCATTGGATCACTAAATAATCCCATTACAAGCATTAAGATGGCCCATAACATTCAAATAAATTTGTCCCCCTCTTCCAATCAAGACAACATGGTTAATACCAATGTTGAAAAAATGGGTGAACAAGACAATAAGAACATTAATGATCGAATTTGGTTAACATACACCAATTATTCATCAAATAGAAACAATAAAAGTAATGGAACAAAAATATGATACTAGATATACATGAGAAAACATTTTTAAGAAAAACATCAAAGAGGCTAAAAGTCAATATTACTATTGTGTCACTGCATCTATACATCAAACTCCTCCCTTCAATTTAGTAGCATTCTTGTAGAGTAACCTTGCTTCAAATTAAAAATATAACATATATATCTTTCTAATTCCTCCAATATATACGAAATTAGAAACTATAAATCATAAATTGTTCACCAAAATACAAGAGGAAAACACCATGGGCCCAAACTAGACACATAACTACTCATGCAAAATATGAACGCCCCACATGCACATGCAAATCATCTTGAAACATAAAATATAACCTCCACTATTCAAATTTAGGAAATGCAAATCTCAAGAACTCCATAGAAGCACTAATTGCACTTGCATGCAAATTTAATAATGAGAAATACTTTCCAACTCCCACACCTAAAATACATTGCCAATTTTTTTAATTGTTGTCCGCCTCCTTTAGTGGTTCGATAACTAAGCCCTCAAAGCTATAACTTAGAGATTACACATCCATACTAGGTAGCTATCAGACTCATTAGGGAGTTTCATTTAACTTATCAACCCAGGGACGTGAACTTGAAATGGGTCAACACTGTATGTGCACTAAGACTCTATTATGGCCATCAAGTCTTAATTAAAGAACAATGCTGGAATTGAAATGATGTAAACAACTAATGAAGGAAACTGAACTTAAATCAACAACTAATCTAAACATGCGAATATTATTCTAACACAAGCTACAGGAATGAGATTCTAGACAACAAACAGGAAACTACTCTGGCCGTTTTAGTTGCAGGAACAGACACAAAGCAGAGTTTTGTGGCTGCAGGAACTGTCAATTGTTGGAACGATACTAACTACCGAATGAAGAATAACTACTAAGTTAGCTAAATAGAGTTCTCACCAAGTGGGCCCCCTTGAGTGAGACTTCCAAGATTAACACACGTGTTGAAAACTCAGAATATCATTTTATTCATCAAAACATAAGTACATAAGATATGACAACATGCTCTTAAACTGCATTTCAAGGCTGAAAGTAAACTTACATCATCAGAATGTTCAAAATCCTACAAGATATCATCTTAACATTATTTATAAAAGAAAAACTACCAACTATCCTAACTAACTAGGCGACCAACTCCACAACATAAGGAGGGCACCATTTATGGAAAGCATAAAAAAAGGAAAGGGAAGCTCATGCATGTGCTTAGACAAGTTAGATAAGACTTCCTCAATGGAGATATAGCATAGTATATCCCTAAATAGACTCAATTGATTGTACATGATTAATTAAGAAGCTAGTTGCAACATTAAGTAGAGAAATATTCTTTACGTTGGTTATCCCTCGACTCCTTCAACAACCGACCAACTAGTAAGAGTCCTGCTCCTTGTTGCAAGATTCATCATAACACCACTTTCTTAGTACAGACCTGCAAAACACATTAGCACATACAGACAACCACATTTCCCAAATCATCTTGAAACAACATTCTTTCCAACATATGTACATTTAATAAATAATTACATAGCATATGCATTAGTATCATGGATTGTTTCAAGGTTACACTTAAGCCCAAAAAGGTAATAGTTTCTAAGGAAATAGCATAGTAAATAGTGTCATCGCAGTATCAAAGTTTGAAGTATCATCATGAACATCATAACAAATCCTTAGAAAATAGGACTATAAACTTGTCTCATCAATTATCACACTAGGACTATCTGGCATACCCACTTTCAATATTGATTAAATAAATACTATTAACTTAATTAATCTATTATGTCATTATTTTTATGCTAATTAAATAAATTGTAATCATTTAGTTAAGAAATTTACCACTCTCTTGATAAACAAATAAATTAACTTTATTTAATTTAATCTATTTAACCAATTCAACATTTTTTCCAATATTCTTGTAGTGTCCTAAATTGCATCCAGTGCATTTATGACACACATGGCACCTAGTGCATTAATGAAAAATTCATGATCATAATTGTGCTATTTTGGCATCATGGGCTTGAAAGGAAAAGTGTCTCAAAATGCCTCAAAAACCCCTTTGGGACTACCTTTGGTTGGATGACAGAGCAACGCATAGACATCCCCACGTCACAATAACGTCTAAAAAACTAGCAGAATCTCGAATCTAGCAAAGAGTCGGATGTTGGCTGACATATGTCTTTTGGTTCACATTTCGTCGTAACAACTCTCCGCGCCTCTTTCGAAAATACTTCCTAGCTCATTTTGGAGGGTTCTCAATCTTGGGTTCTTGGCTCTTGGCTCTCTCATTGTTCTCTCGCTATCATATTTCTCTCTCTCTATTCTCTTAGACATACTTCTATCAATGTCAAACTACGACTATCTTGTGGTGGCTCTTACCAACAAACATTATCATGGGCTTCATCACGCTTGATGAGCCTAAATAATGGCTCTATTTTTATCGATTTTTGATATAATACTCTTGCCTAGGTCTTGTGATTAGGTAACATTTGGATTATAATACTCTCCTAAGTTGATACCTTTTAAGTGTTTTTGAAACTGGTTTGACTTATACCTAAGGATGTCATATAATGGTTTTAAATGATTTATCTATGCAAATATCTAAAATCAATTTTAAATACAATTTACATTATATCATGTTAGCATTAGTATGTACACATGTTTGTTATGCACATTAATATCATGATGCAGGGTCAGAAAAGGTGAAGTAAGGACTAAATGGTGGTTTAAAGGAGCACCAAGTATATAGCCGTAATGTAGACCCAGTCAAAGAAATGCAGTAACGATCGAAGCCACTTGATCGGTTCTTCAACAGACTGATTTATGAAAACATTTATAATTGTTCTTAGTGGAGCTTAGATCCAGGAAGTGAGTCATGCTATATTTTCTCAGCTGCAGGACATACGTTGTTTTGTTTTCCTGTGCTAACTTCTTCTTCTCTTGTTAATAAATCTTGTTCACCTACTCCGTAGGAATGTGGTCGATCAATTAGAAGTTTGTTATAAGTTTTCCTATAAATAAAGGGATCTCTCTCCTCTCGGGGATAGTAGAGAGAATGACCATAATATTTGTAATACGCAGTCTTCTGGTATTTTATGTATTTTTCACAGTCAAGATGAAATAAAGAGATCAATATGATTTTGAATGCTTAAACAATTGTAATCTGAAGTTCTGGAGATACTCACTCAAGGGGGCCCACTTGGTGAGTAATCCTTTGTATGTTCCAGTTAGTTTTCATACTTCTGTAATAGTTGTTTCTGCAATTGTTTGTTCCTGTAGCCATTGGAAACAGTTCCTGTGTTTGTTCCTGCAATCACAGCAGTAGAGTAGTTCTTGTTGCTTGCCAAAACTTTATCATTTAACAGTAGTTATTTAAAGTAATTTCTAGTTGTAAGATTAAGTATTAGTTCATTGAGATTCCATGTGTTTACTTTAGAAGGATTTCGTTTCCTGCAATAATATAGAATGGTTGCGATATGAACTTGGTGCACATACAATGCTGGCCCATTTCAAGTTTACGTCTCTGGTTGATAAATAAATGAGCCTTTTCCAAAGGAAATTTATCTATTCAAGAATATTTAATCTCTGAATCGTGTTTTATTACCTAGTTGCCATTCAAGTTGTGAGGACCAACAACGCTCATATCATGAACAAGAGGGGTTTGGCTCCATGCCTTGTCTTCTCTTCATCTATTATATTTACATGTAATGCATCCTTTGCATTTTTTATTGTATCGATTATCTAGGTGCATTCATATTTTTCAATTTTCCAATATTTATATTACATGCAATAGGGGTTTGTTTCCATTTAGCGAAGTATAGTTTCTATTTGCATTTTGTTCCAATTTACCAAGTTTCCAAGTTTATTTACCTTTTTTCTAATTTATCTATCTAGATATCTATGGCATTGGAAATACCTAAGTGGGGGTCTAACTGAGGTAGGCCCCTATAGAGCCCCCAACATTTTTCTCATCTTAGTGCGTGCAGGTGGCAAACAGGTTTTGCACATCAGGAAGTGCATACAAAATCTTTTTTTGGATTTTCTATTCGTGGGTTATACAGATGACAACATGTTACACTGATGTCTGTGCCTCGCGCTGAAGTCTAGAACTCGAAAGCTCTCAGGATCAGAGGTATATTCCTCCTTTAATTTTGTTATGTCCTATAAGGTTTACTTGTTGTATCTCACTGCCTTGGCATTATACATTTGCTATTCACTTTCACATAGTCTTTTGTTTAGTTTTTTATCCCCTGGCTCATCTTAGCGCTTGTTCGAAGAGGTAGTGGTAGATTGATTTGTCCTCTAAGATTCATCATCTTGGAGGAGAAAAATTTCCTCCCCTACAATTCTGACCTCAATTGAATAAATCACAATTATTTAGCTAAATTAATTATCCCAACAACATTCTCCATTAAATCAAATAAATACATAATATTTATTTAATTCGCTTAAAATCCCCCTCAATATTGATTGAACAATGAAACCATATTTGGTCAACTAATTAGTCATTTGTACATTCTTCCACCACTTTGTTGAAATAAATAGGGTCCATTTTTCACAAGGCTAAAAAAACCATTTTTCAATCCTTTTCCTTCATCAAAATTGAAAAAAACTACGCTCTATCTCTTTCCAATATTTTCCCTATTCATTTGCAGTAATCACAAGATGTCACTTGCAAGCATTTCATTTTCTCTTGCAAGTGGACCAACACCATCCCTCTATTACACAATATCAAATCTTATCAATCTATGTTCCTTGTCCAAATTCTATAAATTAACAATCCCACAAGATTTTTTCAAGAATAGTAATTATATACAAGAAGCTTGTTATCTTTTATTATTTGTTTGTCTCATCTTTTCTCTATCAAAGGTATAGCTAGTTACAAAGTAAAAATCTTGTGTCATGCATTGTTTCATATTGCTTTGCTCTATATTTTGTTATAAACTTTCTAGAAATCCTAATAGTTATATCCCAATCTCTTTTTTTCTTTGCAAAATAGTTTTTAGTGATTTTGTAGGTTTTCACATGAATTTGTCTTTTTTTAAATTTGGAACAACTACTTTATGCAATGAATTGTTCATTCTATGTTTTGGAACATCTACAATATTCCCTAGCACACCTACATTCTCACTAAACCTTACAACCTAAACACCACTCCATTGTGCACATGCTACCTAGTGGCACAAATGCACCAATAGTAGTACAAATTCCTTGTTGTATGTTCTTCCTCATGTGATGTAGGTGCAATGCCCTATGGTGTAAGTGCTTTACCCTATGTCTCAAATACCCTTAAAAATATTTATTATTAGAGTCACTCAAAGACTCAATCTCTCAAGTTCACTCGCAACCAAAAATTCCTTCTACAAGATAGAGAAAAGCGAGATCATTGATTTGCAATAATGAATACAAAATTATTATATTGATATAATTGATACAATTGAATACATAATGTACATATGGAGACTCACTCATATAGATAAAGTTGAGAGGTGTAGCATCATAAATTGTACTCCTTTAATTATGGAGTCCACCTTCACACTATCCTTGTGTAGGCACTGAAAATTGTCCAATGCATGCTAGCGACATTTTTCACTAAATTTTCTTATATATTAATTAAATAATTTTATTATTTAATTAAGGTAAAATTATTTTTACATTTCAAATTCAAAAATCAATGTTTCCTTCTCATCCCATAATTAAATAATTTTTAATTATTTAAATAATTTGTCATCCCATAATTTAATTATTTAATTATCTATTTTTTCGTCTAATCTTAATTAAACATTTTTTATTAGTTAATTGATCTTTTATCACATGAGTAATTAAATAATATTTATTATCTAATTGATTTTCCGCTATCATGCATTTTAATTAAATAATTTTTTATTATTTAATTAAATCCTTTTATATTCTTTCGCGTGATTAAATAATCACTTTATTTAATTTATTTATTTATCTCATGCACATGTTTAAATATTTTAATTATTTAAATACCTAATTAAGTCCTCCTCTTAACCTACACTCACATTGATTTCCACTCACAAACACCTTTTCTAACCAATTCATCAATTCACTTAACAATCCAATCAATTCTCTTAACAAATTAATCAAATAAGTTAACTGATTAATCAATCTCAATGACAAAGTCAATTAACTCCCAATCATTTTCTCTCAACAAATCTCATCCAATAATCTCCAATCTCTCTCTTAATATCCTTGATAGATATCCCAAAAATCTATAAATGCACAACCACAATCTTTGAGCCTTTGTGCAATCACAATGTTGAATGAAGTGCTATACTTCTAAGAGCCAATACATACATCACAAAAGTGAGAAGGACAATGGAGGCCTCATGCAAGGATGCAACTTTGGTTTGATTTGATGTTAATTTAATTTGTTGCATTCATTTGTATTCCTTTATTCATGTGATTAAAGATATTTTGTAATTGATTTGAATTTTATGGTTGTTCCCCTAAGCAAATACATTTTTTTGTTTGTATATTCTAGTGAAACCAACATGATTTCATGCTCTAATGATTAATTTGTGAGCTTCTTGATCCTACAAGTGTTCAAAATTGCAATCATCAAATCCATGATGCAAATGCCAAATCTATGACACATTTGTTAAATTTGTCATGCATCTATTAAAT
>NC_081412.1:238572163-238674147 GCF_030272615.1 Cryptomeria japonica | reverse complement strand
CCCCATATGACACAATAGATCCCTAACGACATGATTTGGTGTCTTAAGGGGTCCTATGGTGTCGGTAGGGTCATATAGTGTCTTGGGACACCATAGGACCCCTTAAGAACACAATATATGCTAACGACACAATATGACCCAAAGCGACCCAATATGGTGTCATTAGGGGTCATATGGTGTCTTAAGGGGTCCTATGGTGTCCCAAGACACCATTGACCCCTATGGACACCATATGACCCCTAACAACACCATAGGATCCCTGTAAGACACCAAATCATATCGTAGGGATCATATTGTGTCGTACGGGGTCGTAGGACACAATATGACCCCTAACGACATGATTTGGTGTCTTAAGGGGTCCTATGGTGGTCTTAAGGGGTCATATGGTGTCCATAGGGGTCATATGGTGTCTTGGGACACCTTAGGACCCCTTAAGACACAATATGACCCCTAACGACACAATATGATCCAAAGCGACCCAATATGGTGTCATTAGGGGTCATATGGTGTCTTAAGGGGTCGTATGTGTCCCAAGACACAATATGACCCCTATTGGACACCATATGACCCTTCCTAAACGACACCATATGACCCCCTTAAGATACCAAATCATGTCGTTAGGGGGTCATATTGTGGGTCCCTACGACGCGTTAGGGATCATATTGTGTCGTACGGGGTCGTAGGACACAATATGACCCCTAACGACAGATTTGGTGTCTTAAGGGTCCTATGGTGTTGTTAGGGGGTCATATATGGTGTCTTGGGACACCATAGGACCCCTTAAGACACAATATGACCCCTAACAACACAATATGACCCAAAGCGACCCAATATGCTGTCATTAGGGGTCATATGGTGTCTTAAGGGGTCCTATGGTGTCCCAAGACACCATATGACCCCTATGGACACCATATGACCCCTAAAGACACCACAAGACCCCTTAAGACACCAAATAATATCGTTAGTAATCATATTGTGTCGTATGGGGTTGTAGGACACAATATGACCCCTAACGACATGATTTGGTGTCTTAAGGGGTCATATGGTGTCGTTAGGGGTCATATGGTGTCCATAGGGGTCATATGGTGTCTTGGGACACCATAGGACCCCTTAAGACACAATATGACCCCTAACGACACAATATGACCCAAAGCAACCCAATATGGTGTCATTAGGCGTCATATGGTGTCCTAAGAGGTCATAAGGGTTCATGGGACACCATATGACCCCTATGGACACCATATGACCCCTAACGGCACCATCAGACCCCTTAAGACACTAAATCATGTCTTTAGGGGTCATATTATGTCCTACGACCCCGTAAGACACAATATGACCCCTAATGTTATGATTTGGTGTCTTAAGAGGTCCTATGGTGTCGTTAGGGATCATATGGTGTCTTGTGACACCATAAGACCCCTTAAGACACCAAATTGTGTTGTTAGGGGTCATATTGTGTCCTACGACCCCGTACGACACAATATGACCCCTAACGACATGATTTGGTGTCTTAAGGGGTCCTATGGTGTCGTTAGGGGTCATATGGTGTCCATAGGGGTCATATGGTGTCTTGGGACACCATAGGACCCCTTAGGACACAATATGACCCCTAACAAGATGATTTGGTGTCTTAAGGGGTCATATGGTGTCCATAGGGGTCATATGGTGTCCCATGAACCCTTATGACCTCTTAGGATACCATATGACCCCTAATGACACCATATTGGGTCACTTTGGGTCATATTGTGTCCCAAGGGGTCATATTGTGTCCTAAGGGGTCCTATTGTGTCCTAAGACACCATATGACCCCTACGGACACCATATGACCCCTAACAACACCATAGGACCCCTTAAGACACCAAATCATGTCGTTAGGGGTCATATGGTGTCCTAAGGGGTCATAGACCACAATATGACCCCTTAGGACATAATATGACCCAAAGCGACCCAATATGGTGTCATTAGGGGTCATATGGTGTCCTGAGAGGTCATAAGGGTTCATGGGACACCATATCACATAACTATCATTAGGGGTGATAGTTATGGGTTGTAAGACACAATATGACCCCTAACAACATGATTTGGTGTCTTAAGGGGTCCTATGGTGTCCCAAGACACCATATGACCCCTAACGACACCATAGGTCCCCTTAAGACACCAAATTGTGTCGTTAGGGGTCATATGGTCTCTCTCTCTCTCCTTCCTTCTCTCTCTCTCTCGCTCCTCTCTCTCTCTCCCTCCCTCTCTCTCTCTCTCTCTCCTTCCCTCCCTCTCGTCCTCCTCTCTCCTTCACTCTCTCTCTCTCTCGCTCTCCCTCCTCTCTCTCCCCTCCTCTCTCTCCTCCCCCCTCCCGCTCTCTCTCTCTCTCCTCCCCTCCTCCGCTCTTCCTCTCTCTCCTCTCCCCCTCTCCCTCTCCCCCCTCTCTCTCTCTCTCTCTCCCTCTCTCCCTCTCCTTCTCTCTCTCTCTCCCTCTCTCCCTCTCCTTCTCTCTCTCTCTCTCTCTCTCTCTCTCTCTCTCTCTCTCTGTCTCTCTCTCTCTCTCTCTCTGTCTCTCTGTCTCTCTGTCTCTATCTCTCTCCTTCTCTCCCTCTTTAAAATATGACTAATAAAATCCGATATCTGATTTAATCGGATATCGGATTTCTACCACGTGGCAGTTTACTTCATAAATGTCAGCAAAGGGAAATTCATTGGGGACTACAAATTTTTATACAAAAATCGGATATCGGATAAAATTAGATATCCTATTTTATCCGATATCCGATTTTTGTACTCAAATTTCGGCTCGGGAATGCTTTGGTATTAGGCTTGGAAGTTACAAGCCTGGAAAGTCAACTGAAAAAATGTGTTTTTCAGTATTCCTTGGTTTTCCAGACTTTACACTGGTGGCTGATGACTTTTTTTGTAGCCAAAATTGATAAAATGAAAAGGGTTTTTTAAGGACATTCCCAGCTTTCCAACAATATAAGGCTTGTCTTAGTTTGACTTTAGTAAATAATTATTATTTATTTTCTAATTGAATTCTGACAATAGTCCTGATTGATATACTGATTGAAAAACACTCATAACTTTCAAACGGTATAACATTTTTTGAAACCAAAACATGCGTCACATCCTATGCTTCATCTAATATAGGGAAAAATTTAAAAAAATTAAATTTCAAAAGGTTTTGACCAAGTTAAGGTGGTCAGATGTAGGAGTTTCTGAATTTCTGAAAAGTTGTAGTAAAAAAATCATAAATAATTATTTAATTCATAAAAAATTTAAAAAAAATATGTGTCACATCTAGACATGAGTCTAATACTTATATGATAAATATTATAAAAAAATATTAAGATTTGATTTTGATTAGGGTGGTCAGACATACGTCTACTTCTTATTTTTTTCCTGAAATTTTAGTACCACTGCATTGAAATTTGAAATTTTCATCAAATAAGATTTTTTTTTTGCAAAAAACAACTAGTAGCTTAGAAAATACATTCAATTTTCTATATATTCTCTTCTTACATATTTTAAAAATAATGTTCACAACTTATTCAAATTTTCATGTCAAGTTGCATAACTCTGATTTTTCTAAAATTTCATTGCCACTTAAGGGCCTGTTTTGGCACACCATGATCCTGCACATACCCTCTAGCCTGGACCATCTAGCTGATTCTTCTATAACTGTATTATAAGGTTGATCCATAGGCTGACATCCTAATAGTATCCACATAAGAATAGGAGGCCAAAAGATCAGTGGTAGCCAATTGTTGGTCTTCTCTCTGCCCAGTTGTATATATTTGGGGGCTCTCTACATAGCTGCATGAAAATTTTGCAGTGAATAAGGTTCTCTCTACATCAATTTATCTGGTAAGTTATTCCAGCGTTGAGTTAACCCATCTATTGCAGTTGTACTGTCAATCTGAACTAAATGCTCATATGCCTAGTATATCTCTTCTCTCATTGGAAGCACTAGTTTCCTAACATCATCTCTTACCAGTAATTCCTATCATTCATAATAAAGAACCCTTGGTTCTTTTGCTTCCTTCCTTAATGGCAATGGATAGTCAAACTCTAAATCTTTATATGCCCTGGCTTGTGCCCCCATGTTGATCTCATTTTGGATCCATGACATTAAAGCTTTGATATGGATATCACCAATATATAGAAAAGGATTGCACTCACTGTCTGAGGGTACAACATAGTTATGTAGATAAAATTCACACAACAAATTCTTCACAATTATTGGAGAAGTCTGGTAAGCATAATAAAACTCTTCAGGGGTTTCTAAAGAGGGGATAAGGTCCCTAACAATGCGATTCAATTTGAAATTTAAATACCTTTCCTTCACATGCACAGAATAAACCCTTGGAGGTGCCCTACATTGCATCAATTTGGGGACCATACTAGAAATTGTTTCAACCTTAGCCTCTAATTCCTCAATTTTGTTATCCCTCTTTTCAATTTCTTTTTGTTGTTTATCAATAATCCCTTGCAATCTAGCCCTCTATTTCCCATTGTCTATAAAATGTTAAAGCAATAGATAAACTTCTTAGGGATGAAGGAGGTCTAATAGGTGTTACCTTCATCTATGGGATCTCTTCAATAATTTTGTCAATCTGTGCTGGCATCTCTCCAATATTTTCCTCAAATTGTTGTGAAGTGTCTCCAACAATCTCTTCAAACTTCTATGGAACCTCTCCAACAATCTCTTCAGTCTGCTATGAAATATCTCCAACAATTTCCTCAAGATGCTATGGAATTTCTTCAATAACCTCCTCAAGTTACTATGCCACAAAAGCAAGATTTGAAAGTCTATCTTCATCAACTTCTACCTAGAATTCAAAATCCGTAAGGCTTCCTTCTTCTTGTATTTCAATATTTGCAAGGCTTCCTTCTTCTGATGTTTCCACTGCAATAACCTCTGCCAGATCACCTATTGGATGAGCTTTCTGTTTCCTACTCCGTGTTCTTCTCACATAAACTTTTGGAGTGGCTGCAGAAATGGTTTCATTTGCTGCAGGAGTTTTTCTTTTTGTCCTACATCTCTTGGCTGCAAGAGAAATTTGAGTTGCATGCAGATGGGCCCTAGGTTCCTTCCCTTTTCGCTTAGCGATTGGCAAATCTCTTTGAAGAGAAGTGGAGGGTTGCTCCACATTTGCTTCACCCATCTCTTCTTCCACATTAACCCCAGCTCCTTCGGCAACGAGCAAATCATCCTCTGCAGCAACTATGGGAGAAGAGGGTTCTGTCATATTTTCTTCTTCAACTGGTGGATCCTCTGTAATAGGAGCATCTTCAACAGGAGCATCCTCATCCCTAAACTGAAATATATCCTCAAATACCCCCCATTCCATCTGTGAAACGTCTCTAAGAGAACGTTCTACAAGCAATTTCACCAAACCATGATGTTTGACGAAACAATTTCCATTCTTCCGCATTTCTTTAGCACTTGTAGAAATGATGTGGTATAAAAAATTAGGGACATTCACCCTCCGACCATGCCGTAAATGACTAAGTAATTTAAAATGTGGTGAATGTAGATTTGAATATCTCCCTTCACAAGTAATGTATTTCATGACATGCAAAGCTACCTGAGGCCACTTTGCTGGTAGGGAAACTCTTCTAGTTCCTTGCTTGTCCACCGTTAAAGGTCCATCTATGGGAATTGTAAATTTTGTCCTCGCGCTTCTTGCATCTTTTGATTTTGGAAACAATTCTCCTTCCTGAGGCAACTCTATTACTTCAGCTATTCGCTACTCCGTAGCAATAACCCTTAAACCTTTAACCATAGCTTCTCCTTCGTTAAAGGAATGCATAAACTTTATAGCTATTTCTTCATTAAAGTCTTTGATTTTTAAAAATTAATCAATCCAGCCATGGTGTCTAAAATAATGCTCACAAAGAACATCCTACAACAACACTTCATGGACTGCTGGCTCATGGTGGATTGGATCACCACCCATTTCTTACTTTGTTAGTATAGAACACTTTGCAGCTAAGAAACGAAGGAACAAAATATCCGACAGACTTGCTAAATTGAAAATTCCATATATATCTCAATTTTGGCGACAAAATTTATTATTTCCTTATGTGAAATAATAACTTGTCAAAACAATGATGGTAAGCAATCAATTCTAAGTATTGAAAAGGATGAATATTCATTGACTTTGGAAACTGAACCATAAAGCATCCCCCAACTTAATTTAGCACGTGTCCACACAAGTTGATGAGATTATAGGGAGTGTACGTGGATTTAGAAAGACTTTATCATGATGAAATAATAAATGCGTAATTAAAATAAAATATAATATGTACATACCTATAGTCATACAAAATTGATGGTGAAATGAAGTGAAATGACAGATAAGAAAGTGGGATGGAATGACGTGGATGGAATATTTATGGAGAAGAATATTCCCATAAGATATGGAAATATTTATTGTGAAATGATGTGAGAAGAATTATGAAGTGACAAGCATGTTCACTACAGTGGCTGCAGGAACGTTACCTTTATTACTTTGCTCAATTGCTGCAGGAGACTGATCAGTTGTTGTAGGAACCTTGTCTGATGCTACAGGAACCTTTGTTGCATTATTTTGTTCAAATTGCTGCAGGAACTCTTCTTTAGTGGTCGGCTTATGATACAGATGCAATCAGTGACCATTCACCAAAAGCTTAAATCGAATAAGGTCAATTATGGTCAAACATACAACTCCATTATTGAAAACTCTTTCTATCTCATATGGACCTAACCACCTGGTTTGTAGCTTCCCCATAGCATCTTTATATCTGGAGTCATACACTAGTGCCCAGTCACCGGGTTTGAACTTCTTCTCCTTGATATATTTATCATGCCGCTTTGATCTCTGATTTTGGATCAGTTCTGTCTGCTGGACAACCACTTTCCTCCATTCATCCAGAGCATTCAATTGTTGAATATGTTCTTTTTGTGCTTCAGATAATGTCGTATTTAATTGCAAAGCTGTCCTGAGATTTTTATGCTCAAATTCAATAGGCATCATTGTTGCTTTTCCATAAACCATCTCAAAAGGTGTAAAACCAATTGGTGTTTTTCAAGTTGTTCTATATGCCCAAATTGCTTCTGAAAGCCTATGAGACCAGTCTTTTTTATGAACAGATATTGTTTTAGTAAGAATAGCCTGAATCTCCCTATTTGTAACTTCTACCTACCCATTAGCTTGTGGATGATATGAAGTAGACTTCCCATGTCTTATATTATATTCATTTACCAAAGTTGTAATTAATGTTGAAGTAAATTATGGGCCTTGGTCTGATACAATTTCTCTTGGTACTCCATATCTTGTAAATATCTCTTCATAAAGAAATTCAGCCACCTTATTATCTCTTGCATGTGTCATGGCACGAGCTTCCACCCATTTTGTTACATAATATGTACATACCAAAATGTAGGATTTGCCATTAGAAGGTGGATCAATTGGGTCAACAAAATCTAAACCCCATTTATCAAATGGTGCTACTGATATTTGTGGATATAATGGCATCTCATCAGATTTTGTAGGTCTTCCCATACATTGGCATCTATCACATTTCCTTGTATAATGTGTTGCATCCTTGTATAATGTGGGCCAATAGTATCCTATATTTAGTACTTTGAGTGTTGTTCTTTTGGCAACAAAATGTCTTCCACATGGCTCATCATGACATGCATGGAGGATATCATATGTTTCATCTTCCCTTACACATCTTCTCATGACTTGGTCAGAACCAATATAAAACAAACAATCAACAATCCATGAGAAGTTAAAAGTTTTTTCTACTAACAACCTTCTTTCCTTAGGAGAAAAATTAATTGGCATTTTAGTAGCAGCTAAATAGTTGGCAATATCAACATACCAAGGAGTGTGGGCTTGTGTAAGAAATAAATGTTCATCTGGAAAAGCATCATCTATCACTGTATAATCCTCTTGCAGCTAAAGTCTTGAAAGATAGTCTACAACCACATTAGACTTCCCTGGTTTATCAACAATTGTGATATCAAATTCTTGCATCAACAATAACCAACAAGCTAATCTACCAGTAACCAAAGGCTTATTCATGAGGTATCTGATTGCAGTATGATCTGTATGCACAAATATGGGATATCCTGTGATATAGTGCCTGAATTTTTTGATTGCATATATAACAACTAACATTTCCTTTTCGGTGAATGTGTAATTTAACTCAGGTCCTTGTAAGTTCTTGCTAATATAATATATGGCACTTTCCAATTTGTCAATCTTCTATCCTAATACTGCCCCTATTGCATAATCAGATGCATCTATATGAATTTGAAATGGTAAAGACCAATTTGGACCTTTAAGAATTGGTGCTTGAGTCAAGGCATGCTTAAGCTTTAAGAAAGCTTCATTGCATGCAGAGGTCCATTTAAATTCCATATCCTTGGTAAGAAGTGAATATAAGGGACTTGCAATTTTGCTGAAATCTTTGATAAACCTTTTGTAGTATCCAGCATGACCAAGGAAACTTCTTGCATCTTTTTGCTTCACAGGGGCATTGATATGCTGAATGACTTTAATCTTTGTTGGATCCACCTGTATTCCTTTTATAGAGATATGATGACCAAGGACTATTCCTTCCTACAACATGATGAAGCATTTCTCACTATTTAATGACAAACTATAGTCCTCACATCGCTGCAAAACTTTTTTTAGATTCCCTAATGCTTGTTCAAATTCAGAACCATAAGTTGTAAGTCATCCATATAGATTTCCATGATGTCTTGAGAAATATCAGAAAAGATATTGATCACTGCTCTTTGAAAAGTGGTTGGAGCATTACACAACCCAAAAGGAAGAACATAATATACATATGTGCCCCAAGGACAAGTAAATGTTGTCTTTTCTTGATCTTTTGGGGCTATCTGAATTTGATTGTAACCATTGAATCCATCAAGAAATGAAAAATATCTTTTACCAGCCAAAGAATCCAATACCTGATCCACAAGTGGTAATGGAAAATGATCTTTCCTTGTTGCTAAGTTTAAGGCTCTATAATCAACACATACCCTCCATTTTCCTCCTTTATTAGGGACTATTACCAAAGGTGATACCCATTGGCTATCAGAGATAGGATAGATAAATCCAGCCTTTAACAACTTCTACAATTCTTCTTTAACTATTTCTTGATTCTTCTTTGCGGTTGTCTAAGTGGGCAACATTCTTCTTTTATATAGATATGGTGGGTGCAAACTGTTGGATCTATCCCATGCATATCTTTGTAATCCCATGCAAAAGCATTTTTACGACATTTCAACAAATCCACGAGGGTTCCCTTTTGAGTATTTGAAAGATCTTTATTGATATTCAAACATTTATTCAAATCAACTTCTATGTTGATAGTAAGATCAATCTGGTTCATATCAAAAAAATGAGAAGAAGAGACTTCCTGTGGCAACAGAGTATGCAATATGTCAGTGGTTGTAGGAAAGTTCAAACCTGCAATATTCAGAACCAACTGCAATTGTTGTGCTTGTATCAACTTATTTATCAAAGTTTTATAAAGAATTGAGTCTTCATCATGTAATTGCATGAATGGACCTTGATTAATCATCATAAGGTGATTAATAGAGTCAACTTCCTTAGACTCTTCTCCCAAAATAGGTCAAACGACTTGTTGTTGATCATACTGGGGTTGTGCAGGAGACTACAAGGCTAATGTTTTTATAGAGTTCCCATCTAAAATAGTCATATCCGCTGATCTACATCCAATATATGCATTAGCAGTGGCAAGCCAAGGTCTTCCCAAAATTACCAAATATCCTCCCAATGTTTCCTTTGGAGATAGAATCATAAAGTCTGCAGGGTATTCCCAGGAATCCAAAATAACCACTACATCTTCAATCATACCATCTGGTCTCACTGTAGAGCTATCAGCAAGCTGTAGGACTATGGGTGTAGGCCTTAGACCATTTATTTCAATCTATTTCATTACTTCTCTTGTCATCACATTAATGGCTACCCCTAAATCAATTAAAAATTTTCTTATTTGGTTGCCATTAATGACTCTACTTACAACAGGACTACCTGGATCAGAATATTTTGGAATTGCAACCTTGCCTAACATAATATCTTCCAGTTGACCCATAACATGCACTGTTTGTGGATCCTTCTTCTTCCTGCCAGGTTTTTAAAGACATGCTTCTCTCAGTGCTTTACCATATATAGGAACATCTTTTATTGCTTGCAACAATGATATTTTAACACAAGCATGCTTCAGTTGATCTATAATATCAAAGTCTTGCTCTTGTTCTATGAGAAATTCTTTTTCTTGCAATCTCCAGGGAAATGGTAGTAATATCTACTTCTGAGGTATTATATCTATTGGATCAGAGATTTCTTGTTCTTCTTATACCTCAGTGATAACTGGAGGAGATGGACTAGGCATTTTTGTCCTAGATCAGAGGTGAATATTGCTTAGAGAACTGCAGTGGCTACAGGAGGATGTATTATTGCAGGAAGCTATGGCTGCTAAATAGGCTGTTGATAAGTAGAAGATTGGGCAGTCCAAGGCTGACTCCCCCTCCATTGAGGAGTAGGTTGTCAATTCCCTTGAAATTGACTTCATTGGCTTTGAGGTGGATACCAATTCCCTTGTGGCTGCTGCCATTGTGGCATTTGATTAGCAAAATGGTGCCCTTGGCCTTGAGAACTGTACCAGTTTTAATAATTACCAAGATTTTGAGCATAAGGTGGTTGCCATTGGTTATTTGGTACATAATAATTTCCATTATAACCAGAAAAAGAAAGTGGATCCGGAGGCATACCTTGTCTTTGGAAATTTGGCCTTCTTTGAGCAACATAGAAGACTTGCTCATCCTTACCTTGTATTGGTTTGTAGTTGGGAACATCCACATTTGCAACCATTTTACATCTGCAATCCTTCTTTTGCTATATACAGTGAGGGCAAAATTCTGCAAGAAATGTATCAGCTTCTTCATGGTTCTTCTTAGCTGAAAGTGTATCCAAATAAGTAGCCATATTATTTATGATTTCCTCCTTAAAGTCCTTCAATAAATGACTAAGTTTCATTCTAGAAACTCCAGTACTAGATGTTGATAAAGGTGTTCCTGGCTTGAAATGTCTATTCTTCTTAGAAGAAGATATGGAATACTTCTTGCAAATTTGTCCTATTTCAGCCCAAGTGGACTATGTAATATCACCTCCTCCCATAAGATCCAAAGAATCGGTGCATTCATCACTGATTCCCCTCAAAAATATCAACTTGAGGGAATCTTCATTTAGAGTACTATGTTTGGACTTCTTGACACTAAATAGAAACCTCTCCAGATAATCTTCAAGAATCATCTTCCTTCTGTGTCATTCTAAAGATATCATCCCCATGACAATCAGTGCCTCTATAATAATCTTTATATTTTGCAAGAAACAATCATTTCATCTCATCCCATGTATTGATTGTGCTACTACCCAAGATCATAAACCATCTTAAAGATGATTCCTTCAAGGTTGCAGGAAAATTTTTGAGTCTATGGGCATCTGTAGTATAGTCAAAACTCCTACAGAGAACATCAAACTCAAACAGAAATGTGTCTAGATCCTCTGTCACAAATCCATAGAATTTAGGGAGGGAAGAAGCTGGAATGTTCTTGAGATTGGCATTATCATACTGATCAAATATGGGGAACTCAAACATTGGGTTTGGTTGTGGTGGTGGATTATTTCCACCAGGAGGTGGGTTTCCTTGCATTGGACTTGTGGGGGTTGTTACTATATGAAATTCTTCTTCTTGAGCTTGAAAGAGGAAATGAAGACTACCTTCTAGGAATTCAAATTCAGGGTGATTCGAATTCTCTAGGGTTTGATAAAGTTCAACAAAAGGATTTATATCTGAGGAATTATTTTCTGCATGATTAGGATGACTGGGCATAAATCTACCTAGAATATCTCTTCTTCTCCTATGCATGCAGATTCATGAAATTTTTCGAACAGTCAAGTATGCCAAAAAAACAATTAACTGAAAACTGAAAAGACAATAACCATAACAGGTTCTTAGTTTGACACCATCCCCGACAATGGTGCCAAAAATGTTCAACCTAACAATAAGAATAATAACTCTAGTTGAAGCCTCAACCCAAAGTTTGGACATTCATTTGGTAAAGTCACTATTTCCATAGCTAGTCTTCATTTGATTATCAACCCAGGGATGTAATACTTGAAATGGGCCTGCACTATATGTGCACTAAGTTCCTGCAACAACTATTTTGCATTACTGCAGCAACTAACATTATGCAGAAAAGGTAAACAAGAAGGGAAACTATGAAAAGGCTACATGAAGACTTCTGCATAAACTCGTAAAAGCAATACTGGATAAATTCAATGCTGATAAACATAAGTTACTTTGTTCTGGCTTGGTTGCAGGAATAGTCAATGGATCTGTTTCCAGTGGCTATAGGAACAGTCAATGCAAGAACTTCTACTGCAGCTAAGGAAAGAAAACTAATTTTAATGAATGCACAGGAACACTCACCAAGTGGGTCCCCTTGGATGAGTGATACCAGGCTTCCCGAAAACAACTCTTAAAGATCAAAATAACATAATTTTATTCATCATTCTGGAAAGTCATTACATGATTCATTATGAAAATAAACTCAAAAATACTTATGAAAATCCTCTTCTTAATTCTTTTCTCTTTTCTGTCTAACCTCTAAGAAGAAGAAGAGCTTCTTATTAAAAAAAATCATCTACAATAGGCAATACAAATCACGTCGAGAAGAAGAGGTGGATGATTAACCGATAAAAGAGATGACTAGAGTTATGTTGCAGGAGATGTGGATCTAAACCGAACCACAGTTGTAACATACCATGGCGGTATTTATAACTTTAATGCCCACTTAAGTTAGAAATTGGTAGTATCACTTCATTGCTCCACTTATGTCATCCCTTACGCTTGCTCAGCTCTTCTATGGTTTGATCTTTAGTTATCACTTACGTATCCTTCCCTTCAACAGGCGCGATAGGAGAATATCCACTGCAGCATCATTTATTACCTGCACTACAAAAGAAATAACATCCAAGAACATACATACACATTTTACTTAATCAACACATCTATTAATTTCACACATGCTCTTTCCCTAAATAATCCGCATGACAACAAGAATAAATCACATGACTGCAGGAATAAATGGTACGGTTGCAGAAATAGACTGGCAAAGATAAAACATGATTTAATAAGTTCAGTCTTAACATATGGAATGCATATAGTAAACTTCCAATACATGACTACTACTATGCAAACCAAAAGATAAAAAAAACTCAAGAGTTCTGAAGATAAAAATATGACAAAGTCTCAACTCATTAGCTTCATTGGCAGAGTTCAAATTTAATTTGGAAAAGGTGGAAACAAAGTTTGAGCATCAGGGTAGGAAGGTGGTACTCTGAGGCCTATCAGATGGGGGACTTAGAGTAGTATCACTTAGTAGGATGGAGTGTTTGATACATCATGATCGGGTTCAGTGGGCTGCTGAAATTTTGGTGATGCCAAAGGTACCTGGATAGTAGAAATAGGAGTATCTTTCATAGGTTCAATCATTATTAACGAAACACTCCAAAGTGTTTGGTGATATATCACCTAGTAGACCTCCTAATAAGGGATTCTAACATGTGGTAGAATTAGAGGAGGTGGATAAACCTATTATTATGACTCCCTAAAGGCATTCAAAGAGGTATAAGGATGAGATTGAGAAGGCTATCAGAGAGTTTCTCAAGATGGGACACATTAGGCCTAGTAAGAGCCCATTTCCTTCTTCAGTTGTGTTGGTAAAAAATAAGGATGGGACTTTTAGGATGTATATTGACTATAGGGAGTTGAATAAAATAACAATTAAGAGCAAATACCCCATTCCCCGCATAGATGAACTCATAGACTAACTGCATGGAGCTTGTTAATTCTCTAAGATGATTTGAGATCTGGATACCATCATATTCGGGTCAAGAAAGATGATGTGGAGAGTACAGCTTTCAGATGTTATTTGGACACTTCAAGTTTTTAGTCATGCTCTTTGGCTTGACTAATGCACTAGATACCTTTTGGTCTTGTATGAACATGATATTTAGAGACTAGTTGAAGAGATTTGTATTGATATTTTTTGATGATATACTCATTTATAGTAATACTTGGAACGAGCATTTGAAACACATAGATATTGTGTTAAGCATTCTAAACTGAGATTCATTGTATCCTAAGATGTCTAAATATGAATTTAGGATGACGAAGTCATTATATTTGGGAAACATTATCAATGTTGAGGGTGTTCGTGTGGACCCAAGCAAAATAAGGGCTATCATAGATTGGTCACCACCGAGGAACATTTCACAACTCAAGGGATTTCTCGGTTTTTGTGGATTCTACCACTGCTTTGTGAGGGGTTTTTCTCAAACTTCTGCTCCCCTTACAAATTTGACTCGAAAGGATGTATTTGTGTGGTCAGATAGAGCTCAACAGTGTTTCGATGGGTTTAAGGAGTTGATGAGAACTTGTCCAGTCTTGGCCATTCCTGATTTAGTAGATCTCTGAGTTGCATTGTGATGCCTTGGGGGAAGGCATAGTTGTGGTATTGATTCTTGATAGGTACCCCATTGCATTTGAGAGTAGAAAGTTGAGGGGTATTGAGAGGAGATACAATATTTATGACAAGGAGATGTTGACGATAATGCACGCCTTGGCTAAATTTAGACAATATTTTGTAGGAAGCAAGTTCATAGTCAAGACAGATCATAACAGTTTGAAGCATTTCCTTAGATAGAAGGACTTGAATGATAGGCAACATAAATGGGTCAGCAAGCTACAGGCTTGTGACTTTGACATAGTCTTTGTCAAAGGCAAGAAAAATATAGTTTCCAACCCCTTATCCAGGAGACCTCACTTGTGTGCTTTGAGAGTGTTGGTAGATGATTGGAGGGAGATGATTTCTGTAGAGTATATGAATGACAAGTGGGCCATTGGGATTATTGATGGTACTATCCAGGATTTCAGGTACATAGTGGTCAATAACTTGATCATTTACAAGGAGAGGATCTTCTTGGTGCCAGGATCTACTATGAAGTAGAAGATCTTGAGAGATTGTACCATGACTCACCGTTAGCAAGAAACCCAAGTTATTTCAAAACTTACACGAAGATGAGATAGTTCTTTACATGGAAAAGGCTCAAGATGGAGGTGTTACAGTATGTGAGGGAGTGTCCTATGTGTCAGAAAAATAAGCGTGAGCACTCTTTCCTAGAAGGATTATTGTAGCCCCTAACCATTCTCGAGAGGAAGTGGGAGAGTGTGTCAATGGATTTCATTACGGTCGTACCTAAGGTCCAAGGTAGGGATCGCATCTTTGTTGTGGTGGAACAATTGACGAAGTTTGTGCACTTTTTTTCTATTTCATCTACCTATACAATGACTCAAACAACTGAGTTATTTTTTTAAGAGGTAATCAGATTGCATGGGTTGCCATGGAGTATTGTCAATGATAGGGACAACTATTTCATGAGCAATTTTTTGCAGGAGCTCTTCAGGCTGTGTGGGACAGAGCTCACCTCGAGAACTAGTTATCGCCCACAAACAAATGGGTAGACAAAGATTGCGAGCAAATGGGTGGAAGGATACCTCAATAATTATTTTATAGGGCAGCAAAAGGCATGGGTGAAGTGGTTGTATTTAGGAGAATATTGCTATAACACCACTTATCATATGTCTATCGAGATGTCACTGTTTATGGCTCTTTATGGTTATGAGGCTATGATATTTTTGGATTTGTTGGTTGGTGATAGCTTTTTATCGAAGGCTAAGGAATTTTTATAGGAGAGTCTAGATATTATGAGGTCCTTGAAAGAAAACATGCAAAAAGCTTAGAACCAACATAAACAATATGCAGACCAGTGTAGAGTGGAGAGATCTTTTGAGATTGGCGACATGGTTTATCTTGTACTGCAACCTTACCAACAGTCCACTCGCAAGAGTAGTGGTGCAGAGAAGTTGAAGCCACACTACTATGGGCCTTTCAAAGTTATCAAGAGGGTAGGTGAGGTGGCTTATGAGCTAGAGTTGTCGGCAAACAGTAAGGTACATAATGTGTTTCATGTATCTTGCCTCAAAAAGGCATTGTGATATAATGTGGTACCTTCAATAGATTTACCTCCTCTGGATGATGAGGGAAAACTTATTTTGGTTCCTGAGGCCATTCTTGATATGAGGGAGTGTACTTTATGGAAGCAGGTCATCAGGGAATATTTGGTAAAATGGAAGAACTTGTCAATAGAGAATGCTACTTGGGAGTGTGAGTATGTTTTGCAACATCTAGAGTTGAGATTGCTTGAGGACAAGTAATTACAAGAGGGGTGGGCTGTAATGTTCCCCTTTTAGCCATTCATGTGGTGATCTATCGTTAGCCCACCTTGTCATGGTCTCGAGGGCTAACCAAGACTTTTCAAGGATTAGTGTGAGATTTGGCCCAGACAATTTCAATTTCAGGCCAATTGAAGGTGTTTTGGTAGGGTTTCTAGATACTTATTATTTATAGTAAGTCAATAGTGGTTTAGTGATTGAGATTATTTGATGCATTTTGCAATGTCAATATTTTGGTGATCTTTATTTGTCATTAGGTTTGCAAAATTCAATGAGTCATTAATTAATTGAGCATTTAAGTTAAAAGTTATTAAAGTTAAATTTAAATATTTAACTTCAATGATTTATTAATGTTGGGACTAATGTTTTTAGGGAAAAATTAAAAGTTTCTTTTCAATAAAGGGACATAAGGGGATATTATTATTTTATTATAAAATTCTTTTATCTCACATCTATATAGCATTGGGAATCATACCCAAACTGAGTTATAAATGAGAACCAGAAGAGCTTTTGGTGTATCTAGAAATTGGTGTTATCTTGAAGTTTATGTTTTTGGAGTTATTCCAAGAGGGTCTTTAAGGAATTTGAGGATGAAATACTTTAATTTATCATCTTCTACACCTGTGAAACACCAAGCCTGGGAGATAAAGAAAATTTGGCAATGCTTGTTAAGAATGGCGAAGATAATATCAGTTTGACATGATAGTCGTAAGTAGTTATCGCATAACTTCTTGGAATTGGGTGACTTATATTCTCACCACTAGAAACAAGTATTAGATTGTTAGTGTTCGAGTGCAACAAGGAATGGTGATAGAGGATGTGGTATTCTATCAATGGGTTAGTATGTGGAGTTGGCCACTTTCCCATATATAGTAGTCATGTGATTCCTGTAGCCATTGCCCATTCTTGTGTCAAGTGAAAATTGGAAGCAGTGGTAGAAGTAGCGTTGATGACTCCAGTCAGAGCGCATAACTGGCTCACCATGTGTGGTGTTGGGTTGGTGAAGAGTGCCACTGGAAGGAAACTATAGCTAGTACACAAGCTCATCAATCTTGAACTTTAAGAGATTCAACATTAAAAATGACAGGTTCATAGAATATTTTATGTTTTGTCATTGTAAAATTATTATTGAGCTAAGTGTTTATTGTATGATCTAAAAATTATTAGCATTAAGATTTTAGAATGGAAATGACTTGACATCTTTGGATTAATGATTGAAAAAGATTGATATCTACTGAACTCAATATGTAAGTGTTTTTCTAAAAGAAAAAATCAATCACTTATTTTTCCACTTCAGGGTAGCCCATTACACAAGCAGTCTAAGTGCTAGTATGTTGTATTTCTCATGGAGAAAATATGATTTTCTCTATTTTCAAAGCATTTTTTAACGAACTTCTATCTTGTTTCAATATTCTAGAATGTCATATCATCAAGTAAAATATGTTCCCTTTTCACTTTTTAGCTAAAATACAACTTCTGAGCTTGCATATTATCCTTATCAAACCAAAAATGTTGTTAGTTTTATCCCATCCAAACCTGCTATAGCAAGCTATCAACATGCTCATCATGATTACCACCCACCCACCATTGCTCAACTTTCTTGGAAACTAGTATATGCTCAAAACTAACCCCGAGAAGGCTATTTTGTTCCAAATCAACATGCTTGCTTGAAAATTCAACCTCAAAATAGTGAAAATGTGGAGCTTAGAGACATTACAAAAATGGTTGAAGATAATTTGCTAGAATTCTCCAAGTACATGGATGACATTAAGAGAGAGAAAGTGTTTAATTTGCAGTAGGATGAATGGGCTTATCAAACCTATCTTCATGAGTAGGTTGAGTTGGCTTATCGGGTCTATTTCATGAGTAGTTGGGAACCCAAAGGAGGTACCATGAGGAATATCTTGCAAGGGAAGTGGCTGCAAATGATGAGAAAATAAATATTTTTCTTACCCAAATTTAAAATCTGGAAACTCAACTAGCTCCTTGTATTCGAAATGAATTGGTAGAATAAGAGGTTTCAAAGCACAAATTTTCATGTTTTAAGAAAGGCGAACTTGTTCAATATCCAAGTAAGTCTTCTAAGTTTGACATTCCAAGTTTAAGAGGTTCTTTACCTTTGCAAAAGCCTACTCTTAAACAAGTTCAATCGATTATTCCTTAAGAGAAGCCACCCCAAGCACCTACTACTCCCACTAATTGGACCTTCTTGTACAAATACCATTTCATTGTTCCTAGGAGGACCGATTGTTTAGTGAAATAGTTGGTTAAATGACTAAAATCTATTGAAGGCAAAGCTTGAAAGAAAACATGAGTCTTTTTCTTTAGATACACTTGTGCATGAGGATCAAGATGAAAATTAGACTTGTTGCAGTTGAATAATGAGCATAACCAACTAGAATAGTAGGGTTGTAAACAAGAAACAAGTGCTAAATGTGAAGTTGCAATTGATTTTTTTCATAAGCTACCTAGTTTTGTTGAGAAAAATGATGAGATAATGCTTAATTTATTTAATGAGCTTCATTTGTATGCTATTGACGATGAAGGGAATATGCCCATACTAATATCGATGACAGGTTTGATATTGTAGGGGAATGTACAACATGTTGATAGGGTTTTGATTCATCAAAAGAAAAATGAAGACAATCTATTTTTCAAAGAAGAAAAGATTGATATGGATGAGAATGTTGGTCAAATTAAATAATAAGAAAGGCATAAGATTCTTTGTCAAGGTAAGAGCTTTCATGTCTTTAAAATTCAAGAAAGTATTTATGAGATTGAAATATGACATATTATGCTTGAAGAAGCTAATCATGATGAGAACATGTTTTTAAACATAATAGAGGATTTTTTTCTCAAACTTTGATGCAAGCCATCACTCCCTAAACTGGACAATCATGAACACATCTCCAAACTAGAGCTTGGGTTTCAGATGATATTTTTGATGTTTCATAAAACCTTAAAAACAGTTGCAATGAAGTCAAAATTAGTCCTATTATGTAGAGAAGTTAAGAAGATTTGGAAGAAGAATATTTCTGGAATGATTTGGAGGGATTTTGTTTGAGCTTGGACACTAACATGGCATTCCATGAAGAAGTAATTCATGAGAATTATGAAGGATAGGTGTAAGAGATATTGTTTACAAAAGAGAAATTGGAGAAATGAGAAACAAATCAGCTGGATGATAGTAAATAATAGCATAAATGTGAGACTAGAATTGGTTCCTTTAACTTTATCATCTCACAAGGATGTCCCATTAGACATTTATGCAGGATTGAAGCCAACAAAGACTTACCATTCATGCTTACACCTAAGCTTGAGATTGCAACTAACGAAGAACAAAGACAACTCCCTTATCCACTTCAAGGAAATAGTGTGCATTCATAATAGGAATAAGTGAGTGAGTTTATTCATATTCTTCACCAACTACTTGTTGGATTTAGTTTTGTGCTTTACCTCCTCTTGGCTATTCATAACCATCTGATGTGTGTTATGTTGACAAGAAAAGGAAGCTACTTTAGAGAACCAAGGAATGGTTTTATTTGAACAAGTGTCATTCTTGGTTAGTATAGCATAGGTTAAATTTCTTCATTCCTCTAAGTGTTGCAGTACAAATTTCTATTTAGTTTTTGTTTCCTTAAGTTTTGGCGCACAAGTTTTAAGTCATGTTTGAAGGTGGTGGTTGTTTTTCAATGTTTCTAGTAGCTATATTCCTATGCCCAATGGATGCTAGGGCTACTAGTTTCTCATTTTTTAATAAGAAAACACAGCTAAGAGGTAGCAAAAATGTTGCTGATGTTTTTTTTTTCTTTAGGTCAAAAAATAGCCCCATACAGGGTCCTAGGTTTTCTTACTATTTTTTTTGAGGAGTATTAAATAGTTAAAGGAGTCAAACATAAAATCAAAAGTCTTTTATTTACTATTATAACCACTAAATTCCTACTTAAAGGTCAAAGTTTTTCAAAAATGCAAAAATATGCCCCCCACATTGGTTAAAGTCAAATAAAATTTATGTTTTGACGTTTGGAGGAAAAATAAGAGCTGAAAACTATAGTTTTACGTTGTACTTGGGGTTTCCTTGCAGTTTTACTTTGAGTTTCTTATTTTGTGTTTGTGTTTGCATCAGAGAGATGGATTTATTTAGCAAAGGGAGCTGCCTGAAAATACTTCAATTCCTCTATTTCATCATTAAGGACATCAAGAAATAGTGATCTTCAACATGATCAAAGGTATATGAGTAAAAAGACATTTAAGGGATTTCTTAGGACTCCCATGCATGATCAATGAGGAAAGGTAGGGTTTCAAAACACTGCTCTAAAAAAAGAAAGGGTAAATGTCTTTTGATATCATAAAATGCATGCCCTTACTATCAATTTCTCAAATATTTTTTGGTTCATTGTAAAAAATGGTTTCCATGTCTTTTTATGTAGAGGTTGAGTTAAAAGCATAAAAGGTAAAAGTTTATAATTTTGTACATTTCATTTATCTTAAGGGTGGCTATTGTATTTATTGCAACAACTCTTGACATTTCCATGTCTTTAAAAGTGTGGTAGCCTGAGCATGAAAGTATTTAAGGGCAATCAAATGCATCAGGATATCTTATTGATCATTACACATATTGAACTTCATTTCTAAGCCCATGTCAATAGAACTAGTTAAGCATATTGTAGCTATCAATCATTGAGTGCAAGAAATATCTTGAAATCTAAGTAATAGGTGTGGTCATACTCTCTATAAGAAGAAGAACAATCATATAATGATGAATTGAACATGATCAAAGATCATTTGAAAGACAATCAAAGCAAGTTGTTGTAGTGATAAGTTTTTGTTCTTGAGATTAAAACCTCCCACCCATTCAAGCCAGCTACAACCATGAAAAGGTGATATAAGATGCATGATAGTTCAATGTGGTAGTGAAATATGGATAGTACGATGTGCACAATAAATGACAGTATGAAATATGGAATAAAGGTTTGCAATGATCATAAGGGGTTCTTGTCTTGGGACATGTAGTGTCATGGTTAAAACACTTCGTTGGTGAAGCAACCACCATGGTTCAAATCCCTGCTGGACCTTTGTGCTCGCAAGGCCTTGTGCCTTTGTTGGTCCATTGTGCTCATGGATTTGAACAAGTGAATTATGGGGATGAGTTCCCCCATTTGTGGCCTCATTGGTTCATAGCTCTAGGTCAAAAGCATTTAACCAAAAAAAAAAAAAGATCATAAGGGGTTCTCATGTTTGGTTGAGAAGATTGTGATAGTTTATTTTAGACTAATTGCAGAGGTAGGTGCATGAGAAGGTGTTTGATAAGTTTCATAAGTCATGAAGTATGGAATTTGATGTAATACCAAGGTAGTTAAAATAACAAGGATGCAATAATAAAATGGGAATGCCTAAGGTAGTGATGACATTGTTGGCATAACTGATGGAGATGATGATGAGATGAGAAGATGACCGGTAAAGTTGATATGATCAGGTATATGTTGTCACTAGTTGACCAGATGCAAAACTAGTAGAGGAGAGAAGGAGAAGTTGAATCATGAATTGTGATTAGATATGAGTATTGCGGTTCAGAATATATGTTCATAACATTGGCATGACTCTATGATTGAAATTGCATCAAGTTTGGTGAACCAGAAAGCACATTTATAATTGACTGTTATGAACTTTGTGAAGAAGAATGAATACCAGTATTAGATATTTAACCAATAATGATTTAAGGTTTGGCAGTGGATCTTATCATGATCATAAATTAGTGATGACGTGTCATAATCCATGTGTAATGATAAGATGATATTTGAGCAAATACAAGGATCAGATTTCTTGGGAAACAACAAAGTACTTAGAAGAATGAAACAAGGGTTTGATTGCTTATCAAATTGATGTGCGGTGATCATTCAAAGGAAGAAATAATCTAGAAATTTGTTGTAATGATGTGTAATGTATTTTTGTGAATTATTTTGCTGTGCTAAATGTAAATTCATTGTATCTTGTTGATGTAATTAGGGGTTGTAGCTTCCGTAACTGAAAAGTGTATTTAGGGCTAGTTGGAGAAGAGATTTTGTGTCGATGGTTTGAGAAGTAGGTATTGTTGAACTAGTTTCAAGTATCTACATGTCTGAAGAAAATTTGTGCTGAAAATAATATGTAATAGCAAGCAAGGAAGTGTTGTAATCAGATCATTTTCCCTGTTGGTCCCTAACAGTTACACCAATTTGAAATCCCTTAACTGGATAGATACTAACATGTTTGATATTGTAAATCCCTTCACTGGGTGGCTCATTAACTTGAGTTTGAAATCCTCTAACAAGGTTACTCTTAATAGGGTAGAGCTCCTAACAAGGTTGAGGCAAAATCCCTTGACCGAGTGACTCCTAACAAGGTCTACTCTTAACTGGGCATATTGTAATCTCTTAACTGGGTGCATTCCAAAAGAGTGCAAATACATATTATGGGTGCTAATTCCCACCATGGTTTTCTCAGTTGGGTTTCGATGTCAAAAATCTTTGTGTTCATGTAGTGGATGCATTGTTGAATTGTGCATTTGATATCATTACTTTGTGTGCATATTGATGAACACTTGAGTGAATGGTTTGTTAAATTGGTTTAGAAGATTGTTTGAGTAGTTACCGATATAATTTTGTGAAGTGTTGTAGATTTGTTTTATTACTGATTCACGCATCCCTCTCAGTAATAACCAAATCCTCATAATAACACACATTCCTTTCGATATTCATGAAACTCCTTCATGTGAAGGACTCTCAAAGATATAAAGATGGACAAGAGCATAAAGCATTGAAAGTTGAAACCCTTGAAGAATAATAGTGTATAATAACATATAAGTGGAATAATAAAGGTTGAAAGAGTAGTCTATACATCTTAAATTAATATGAGGAACTTGAAGTTTAAAATGTCTTATCCAATAAAGACATAAGGCATACAATATGGGAACTCCTTCCAAGCTTAAAACATTTGAGGCTTATTTTCTTTGCCATCCTCAATATTTGCCCTCCTTAATAAAGATTCCAAGTCTTTACCTATTGCACGATCATTAGTCATAAGGTAGAAAGAAAAGATAGTATTCAATTTGGGAAAATAATCTTGAAAGAACATAAATGAACATGGTAAACAACAACTTCATGAGGAAGAAATCATATCATATCATAAAATGAAAGAGCACAAAATGAGCAGGCAGTCTTAAGTCAAATACATGTCACCAAATTCAAGTAATAGTGTTTCACCCATTATCATATTAAGACAAAGAGCAGAGAATTGTGAAACCAAGAGAAGCAAGTTAGAGAAAGACCTTCACATAATAATAAAGAAAAGACAATAAAAAAATTCTAGTCCAAAGAATTTATGAGTAGCCAAGGGAGAGTCTCAGTGAAAAAGGTTAATCAACATGAAGGTATAAGGAAGCTAATAATCATTTTCAAGAAGACCTAATAACAATCTAAGACAAAGATAAGCATTTTGATAGAGTTATGAAAGAGTTCAAGAAAATCTATATTGAGAAAGTATAATATAAGGGGAAAAGAAGTCCCAAATGATAGAAAACCATCTGCAAAAAATATGCATAAACTCGTAGAAATCACTAGGATTTTCAATTGGGAGCCTATGATATCAATGGTGCAGAATGGAAAACCTATTGGCAACAAAGCAATAGGAAAATTGAGAGGAGGGTTGGGGGGGGGGGTGGTGAATCGGTTTTCACCAAACTCTACAAAATCAACCTTAGTTACAGATCTAATCATGAATAGAAATAACAGAAACAATCACCACATCGAAAACATACATAACACACCACATGACCAGTGACAAGAAGAAGTTCATCTCACTTGAAGAATTTGATGGTGGAGTAGTGAGATTTGGCAACAATACACCATGCTTGGTAAAAGGTAAAGGTTCAATTTCCTTCAATGGAAAAAGTAATGTTGATGATGCGTATTGGGTTGAAGGATTGAAGCTTAACTTGTTTAGTGTTGATCAACTAAATGATAAAGGTTATCATCTTGAGTTTAGTAATAGAGTGTGCAAGATTTTAGGAAGCAAAGGAGAACTGATTGCTACCGGTAAACAGACAAAAGGTAACTTATTCCATCTGAACACTAATGTTAATCATTGTTTGGTTGCAAAAGTTGAGGACAGTTGGTTATGGCATTGAAGATTTTGTCATGTAAATTTTGATAATTTGGTCAAGGTCAACAAGTCAAGTATGGTTAGAGGTATGCCATAACTAGTCAAACCAAACAATGTGATTTGTAAGGAGTGTTAGTTGGGTAAGATGACTATTTCCTCTTTCAAAAGCAAATCATTTTCTTTTGAAAATATTTTAGATTTGGTGCACACTAATTTATGTGGTCCTATGAGGACTAGGTGTTTTCAAGTTGATAAATATTTCATGATATATACTGATGTTTGTTCAAGAATGATGTGGGTTACATTTTTGAAGGAGAATTATGATGCTTTCAACAAGTTTAAGGCATTCAAATCCTTAGTGGAGAAAGAAACTAGTAAGGACCTAAAGTGCTTGAGATCAAACCGGGGTGGAGAATTTACATCAGCTGAATTTGTGAAATATTGTGATGAGAATGGAATCAAGAGACAACTATCTGCACCAAGGACACCAAACAATAGAATGGGATTGTAGAAAGGAGGAACCAAACCATGGTTGAAGCAGCAAGAACAATGTTGATACAAGGGGATGTACCTAAAATATTTTAGAGAGTAGTAAACATTGCAGTATACACAATGAACCAGATATTGGTCAAAAAAGGTAGTGACAAAAATCCCTATAAATTATGGTATGGTCATACTCCTAATGTTAGTCATTTCAAAGTCTTTGGCAACATGTGTTACATAACGAGAGATGAGTATACCAGAAAGTTTGATCCTAAAAGTTATGAAGGAAATTTCCTTGGTTACTCAACTAAGAGAAAAGCATTCAAGTGCTTTAACAAAAGAACCAAGAAGATTGTGGAAAGTGTTAATGTGAAAGTTGATGTATTCTGACAAATCTGATGATACCAATGAGTTTGATGTAGTAGATGAACAAAATCTAGTGATAATTGAACCAAAAGTTCAAAATGATGTTGAGGAGAACAGTGCGGAGGATGTTGCTCAACCAATGGAAGAAGAGGAAGAAGAAGAAGAAGAAGCTACTACATCGAAACTGATTATACCTAGATATGTAAGGTTGAATCACTCTGGAGAAAAGATAATTGGAGATAGGAATTTTGGAGTACAAACAAGAAGAAAGATCAGAGAAAGTGCTTGTCTGATTTCCATAATTGAACCTAATACAAAGAGGGAAGTTCTCAAGAATGATGATTGGATAAAGGCTATGCAGGAGGAGCTTGATCAAATAGAGAAGAACAACACTTGGTCACTTATCCTAGACCAGCTGATAAAAATGTGATTGGTACTAAGTGGGTGTTCAGGAAAAAATTGAATAAAGATGGTGAATTGGTTAGGAACAAGGCTAGACTAGTTTGCAAAGGATATGCACAAGAAGAAGGTGAGGGAGAAACCTTTGCAACATTCAAAGGATTCAAGGTATACCAAACGGATGTCAAGTTTTCATTTTTGAATGGAATTCTAGAAGAAGAGGTTTACATTGAACAACCGAATGGGTTTGCATTGACTAAAGACAAGGACATGGTGTGCAAAATTCATAAATCTTTATATGGGTTAAAGCAAGCTCCAAGGGTATGGTATGAGAGACTCCATCCACACTTGGTAAATATTGGATTTCAAATAACTAGTGAGGACAACAAAATTTACTTGAAGATAGAAGGAGACAAGTTATTGATTGCAGAAGTGTTTGTAGATGATATCATATTTGGAGGAGATGATGACATGAGTTTAACTTTTGCAGAAGAAATGAAAAAGAAATTTGAAATGACTTTAATAGGTCAAATCAAAAATTTTATTGGTTTGTAGGTCCAACATATGAAAGAAGGAATCTTTATCAGTCAGTCCAAATATGTGAAGGACGTATTGAAATTTTTTGGAATGGAAGACTCTAAACTAGTTGGAAACCCTATGGTTACTAGTTACAGATTATCCAAGGAAGATTATTCAAATCCAGTGGATGAAACTGAGTATAGATCAATGATTGGTAAACTACACTATGTTGTTCATAGCAAATTAGACATTGCTCATGCAGTTGGTATAGTGGCTAGATTTCATAAAAGTTCTAAAGAGACTCATATGGTGGGAGTGAAGAGAATTTTCAGGTATCTTAGAGGAACTATTGATTATAGTATCCATACAAAGGAAACATCTCTTTGAAGGTGTTCATAGATGCTAATTGGGCATGTAATGTAGATGACCAGAAGAGCACAACTGATGGTGCATTATTTCTAGGAGGAAGACTGGTATCCTAGACTTGTAAGAAAAAAAGTTGCATTTCTCAGTCTACAACAGAAGCAGAGTACATGGCTACATCATTGAACTATACTCAAGCAAAATGGATGAGCCATGTATTAGAAGGATTCAAGGAGAATATGACAGAACCAGTGGTCATATATTATGAGAATAAAAGTGCAATAAACATTTCAAAGAATCTTGTATTGCATGCTAGAATAAATCATATTGAATTAAAGTATCATTATCTCAGAGAAAGAGTGCAGGAAAATAAAGTCAGGATGGATCATGTGTCAAGAAAGGAGAAGTTGGTTGACATATTCACTAAGCCATTGCCTAAAGAAACCTTTGAGTATCTCATAGGTAAGCTAGGGGTTATACCCCTACAACAGATCAACTAATATGTTGTTGCAACATCAATTTAATGGAATAATTGAAGATCTTTCACTATGGATTGATGAGAAAAGGGCTACTCCTCAGGGAGAGTAGTAGAGATTAATAAAACAATAGCAGCAAAAGATGAATTTAACATTTTGCACCTTTGGCATTATTGTCAAAGGGAGAGAAGAAAAGTGATAACGAGAGAAGAAAAGTGATAAAGGGAGAAGAACAACGAAGAGAAAAAAGAGAAGAACTGATGAAGGGAGAAGAACAAGTACAACAATCATAACAATTAGAGTTTCAGTTTTGCATGGTGAGATTTTAGTGTTAACATCAATACCAAAGGGGGAGATTGTTGGCATAACTGATGGAGATGATGATGATGATGATGATGAGAAGATGACCAATAAAGTTGATATGATTAGGTATATGTTGTCATTGATGTCAACTATTTTGACTAGATGCAAAACTAGCAAAGGAGAGAAGGAGAAGGTGAACCATGCATTATAGTTAGAAATGAGTGTTGCAGTTCAGAATATATGTTCATAACATTGGCATGAGTTTGTGATTGAAATATCATCAAGTTTGGTGAATCGAAAAGCACATTTATAATTGACTATTATGAACTCTGTGAAGAAGAATGAATACGGGTATCATATCTTTAACCGATAATGATTTAACGTTTGGCGGTAGATCTTATCATGATCATAACTTAGTGATGACGTGTCATAATCCTTGTGTAATGATAAGATGGTATTTGAGTGCATACAAGGATCTGATTTCTTGGGAAACAACAAAGTGCTTATAAGAATGAAACAAGGGTTTAATTGCTTATCAAATCGATGTGTGGTGATCATTCAACGATGGAAATCATATAGAAATTTGTTGTAATTATCTGTAATGTATTTTGGAGGAGTGTTTTGCCATGCTAAATGTAAATTCATTGTATCTTGTTGATGTAATTAGGGTTTGTAGCCGCCATAACTGAAAAGTGTATTTAGGGCTAGTTGGAGAAGCGATTTTGTGTTGGTGGTTTGAGAAGTAGGTATTGTTGAACCAGTTTGAATTGTTTGCATGTTTGTAGTAGAGTTGTGCTGAAAAGGGTCTATACTAGCAAGCAAGGAAGTGTTGTAATCAGACCGTTTGCCATGTTGTTCCCTAACAGTTACACCAGTTTGAAATCCCTTAACTAGGTAGATCCTAATAGGTCTGATATTGTAAATACCTTCACCGAGTGGCTCATTACCTTGAGTTTGAAATCCTCTAACAAGGTTACTCTTAACAGGGTAGAGCTCCTAATAGGGATAAGGCAAATTCCCTTGATCGTGTGACTCCTAATAGGGTCTGCTCTTAACTAGGCATATTGTAAGCTATTAACCAGGCTAGGCCTTTAACTGGGCACATTCCAAAAAAGTACAAATACATATTATGGGTGCTAATTCCCACTGTGGTTTTCTTAGTTGGGTTTCCACATCAAAAATCTTTGTGTTCATGTGGTGGATGCATTGTTGATTTGTGCATTTGATATCATTAGTTTGTTTGCGTATTGATGAAAACTTGAGTGAATGGTTTGTTAAATCATTTTAGAAGATTGTTTGAGTAGTTACAAGTATAGTTTTGTGAAGTGTTGCAGATTTGTTTTATTACTGATTCACCTCCCCCCCTCTTAGTAATAACTGGATCCTCATAATAATAGACATTCCTTTCAATATTAATCAAACTCCTTCATGTGAAGGAATCTCAAAGATATAATGATGGACAAGAGCATAAAGCATTTAAAGTTGAAACCCTTGAATAATAATAGTGTATGATAACATATAAGTGGAACAATAAAGGTTGAAAGAGAAGTCTGTAAATCTTAAATTAATATGAGGAACTTGAAGTGTAAAATTTCTTATCCAATAATGACATAAGGCATACAATATGGGAACTCCTTCCAAGCTTAAAACCTTTGAGGCTTATGTTCTTTACCATCCTCAATATTTGCCCTCCTCAATAAAGATTCCAAGTCTTTACCCATTGCATGATAATTAGTCATAAGGTAGAAAGAAAAGATAGTATTTAGTTTGGGAAAATAATCTTGAAAGGACATAAATGAACATGGTAAACAACAAATTCATGAGGAACAAATCATATAATATCATAAAATGAAAGAGAACAAAATGAGTAGGTAGTCTTAAGTCAAATATATGTCACCAAATTTAGATAATAGTGTTTCACCCATTGTCATATTAAGACAAAGAACAAAAAACTGTGAAACCAAGAGAAGCAAGTTAGAGAAATACCTTCACATAATAGTAAAGAAAAGACAATAATAAAATTCTAGTCAAAATAATTTATGACTAACCAAAGGAGAGTCTTAGTAAAAAAGGTTAATCAACATGAAGGTATAAGGAAGTTGATAATCGTTTTCATGAAGACCTAATAACAATCTAAGACAAAGATAAGCATTTTGATAGAGTTATGAAAGAGTTAAAGAAAACCTATATTGAGAAAGTATATAAGGGGAAAAGAAGTCCCAAATGATAGAAAACCATCTGCCAAAAACATGCATAAACTCATAGAAAATCACTATGATTTTCAGTTGGGAGCCTATGATATCGATGGTGCAAAATGGAAAACCTATTGGCAACAAAGAATTAGGAAAATTGAGAGGGGGGGGTGAATCATTTTTCACCATACTCTATAAAATCAACCTTAGTTACAGATCTAATCATAAATAGCAATAACAGAAACAATCAGCACATCGACAACATACATAACACATGGTTTTTTGACATGGAAAACCCGGTTAAGGAAAAACCACAGTGGGAACCTACCCACAATAAGATGATACTCTATAGTAGTATGTGTAAATATTCCAATGGGGAATGCACATACATTTAGTCGCACTGCCTAGTGATGTAGGAGCATCCTTGGTTCTTGGCAATCTTGCATCAACCAAAAACATTTCCTTTTTTTAGTTTGTTTCTTATTTTGTAGTTTAGCATTTCTTTCTACATTTTATTGCATTTTCTCATTGGATCTTGCAGAACTAGATTTTTCTTTTGGACATGATTATCTTCCTTACCCCGAGTCCACGAGACGTTTGGATCTTTTTTAGCAAGTTATTGATTCTGGTATCTGGGACAGTTTTCTGGCTTAGAATATCGGAACTGCTTTGACCTATTTTGGCTTTGGTGAATCTTGTGGATCATTTCTATAGCTTGCAAAGCTTCGATTCATTGTTTCCAATGCTCTTTGGCGTGTGGCCGACCTTCCCTTTGGATGTTACATAGGATTCTCTTGGCAAAGGTCGACCTTCTATTTTTACAGGTTTTAGCTTTGTTCATTGGCATTTGATTCTTCTTGGGCTGACATGGATCCCTCTTGAGCATATAAATCAATGTAATCTAGAATTTAATAGGTAGTAGGGAGAACTTAGAAGATATATCTAGAAATTTAGAGGTTCAGAGTTAATCGGTACTGTATTTGAGCATGTATGTAGCATGCTAGTGAGTCAAATCTTGTAGCTCGCTTGTTGTTGTTGGTAGATTGTAATCATTTTTTCTGAAATAATTCATTCAGTTATGCATTGCCTCCATTTTATCTTGTTTCTATTGTGTTTTACTCTTACTGCACAGTCTAGATAGATCTCATTGAGGTCCTTCCTAACCGTGATTGCACCAAGTGGTATGAGAGTGAGATTTTGTTTTGGAGATTGCATTGTCCTAAGTATTTTGTTGTGGGGTGGTAGATTGTGGATCCAACCTATAGCTGCAGAGGATTGGCGTGAAGATGGAACAAAGAGGAAATAAGAATGGTGGAGTGTGTGGGAATACAAACCCTGTTGTGATGGAAATGTTGAGAGGAATTGCAACCCAGTTAGAATCCGTTGAAAAAGACCAGAGAAGAGGTCAACATATTAAAGATGTGAGCGAAGATGAAGAAGAAGAAGCACCAGAAGAACAAGTAGAAAATCCACCAGCGAATGATCTAGATGAAGAAAGGTTTATAAGAGAATTGTTGAGGGTGAATACCAGACCACATTTTAGTCCATTGGATTTTGATGGCAGATTGGATTCAAATGAATTGTTAGATTGGATCACAGAGATGGAAAAGTATTTTGATTTTCAAGGTATCGTAGAAGATAAGAAGGTGAGATATTATTGTACTAAGTTGAAAGTTCATGCATCACTTTGGTGGGAACATTTGTAGGTTGATAGACAAAGAAGAGGTAAAGAGAAGATAAAATCATGGGAGCGGATGGTCACCAAGTTAAAATCAAAGTTTATGCTAGCTAATTATCAAGTCAATTTTTTCTAGGAAGTTACAAAACCTGAGGCATAAGGAATTAATTTTGAAGGAGTATAATGAGGCATTCTACAAGTTGAATATCACATCCGGACATACTGATGATGATATTGAACAAGTTGCAAGATATTTGAATGGGTTGTAGATGTCTATACAAGATAAACTTAGTTTAATTAAGTGGTAGAGTGTTGAGGAAGCTTACCAATATGCCCTGAAAGCATAAGAGAAGTTGAACAAAAGACATGAGCAGAAACAAAGAGGTAGAGGTACAAGGATTTCTAGAGAAAGATTTCAAGGAGGGAGAGGATATTTCGGAGGAAGAGGAACCTGTGCAGATCATAAGAAGGACAAGGAAGTAAGCAATGATGGTAGTTCGTACCAGAAGGATGATAGAAATTTCTACTAGAGAAGAGAACCTGATAGTTACTGGAATGAGGGTTTTGGAAAAGATGAAAGAAGACAAGATAAGAGAGTATTTAGAGGAACTATCTTTAAGTGCTAAGGAGAAGGACATTGTTCTTTTGAATGTAAGAAGAGAAGACCCTACTGAATCAACTAACAAACTAGAAGATGGAGAACTGTTGATGATGCAGAGAGCTTTGTGTCATACCGAAGATGAAGAGGAACCCTTTGCAGAGAAGTAATTTGTTCAAGACCAGATGTAAGGGATTCAGTAAGTGTTGTAAATTCATTATTGATAGTGGTAGTACAAAAAATATTGTTTCAGAGGAGATGGTGAATAAGTTGAAGTTTGAAAGATTGAAACACCATAAGTCTTACCAAATAGCATGGATTCAGGATGATCATAAGATATTAGTAAGTGAGCAATATCTGGTGAAATTGAAAATTGGAAATTATCATGCTAAAGTTTTGTGTGATATTATGCCTATGGATATTTGTCATATCTTGTTGGGTGGGCCTTGGCAATATGATAGACAAGCAATACATGATGGGAGAAAGAACATATACACTATTGTTGCAAATGGGATGAAGAAAATCTTGTTACCCTTGGAGGAGCCCTTGAAGAGTGAAGTTTGTACAAATGCTATAATTTGTTTGGTTGATGGAAGGAAATTATTGGATGGAATGAGACATGATAGTATGTGTTTTGACTTAGGTCCTAGGAAGACTAAGAATCCAGAGCATGAGGAAGAACAACCAAAGGAGATAAAGGATTTACTGATAGAGTATGTGGACATCATTTCAGATAATATTCTTGATGGATTAGTATCTGTGATGAGTATTAGTCATTCCATGGACCTGATTCCCAGAGCTAGTTTTCCTAATTAAGCAGCACACTGGATGACATCAATAGAGAATGAGGAACTGAATAGACAAGTGCAGGAATTGTTGAAGAAAGGTTTGATCAGAATAAGTTTGAGTCCTTGTGCAGTACCAGTTGTGTTAGCACCTAAGAAGAATGGAGAATGGAAGATGTGTACCGATTCTAGAGAAATAAACAAGATCACAGTGAAGTACTGGTTTCCTTCACCTAGTATGGATGACATAATGGATTGTTTAAGTGGAGCCAAATACTACACGAAGATAGAATTGAAGAGTAGATATCATCGTACTAGAATCAGAGAAGGAGATGAGTGGAAGACAACATTCAAGACAAATGAAGGATTGTATAAATGGTTAGTGATTCCTTTTGGGCTGACTAAGGCATTGAGTACTTTCATGAGATTGATGAACGAGGTGTTGAAGAGGTTCTTGGGTAAGTTTGTTATTGTATATTTGAATGACATTTTTATTTTCAATAAGACACGGGAGGAACATATGTTGCATTTAAGATAAGTTTTGCAGAGATTGAGAGAAGAGAAGTTGTTGATAAATCTTAAGAAGTGTCGTTTAATGAAGGAAGAGTTAGTCTATTTAGGATTTGTGATATCTGCAAATAGATTGAAGATGGACCCTGAGAAGGTAAGAGCAATTGTTGAATGGCCTACACCGGAAGAATTGGAGAGGTTAGATCATTTCACTGATTGGCTAGTTTCTAGTGGAAGTTTATTAGAAATTTCATATCAGTTTAAAACCTTATGACTGAGACAATAAGAGGAGGTAGGAAAGATTTCAAGTGAAAAACAAGAGAAAATAGGAGTTTTGAATTGTTTAAGAAGAAGGTGACTGAACAACATGTGTTAGATTTATCGGGTTTTAGCAAGGTATTTCAAGTGAACTGTGATGCAAGTGGAAATGCAATTAGAGCAGTATTAAGTCAGGAAGGGAGAGCAATAGCTTAATTTAGTAAAAAATTGAATGATGCAAGAAGGAGATATTCAGTGTATGATCAAGAATTTTATGCCATAGTTCAATCCTTGAAGAAGTGGTGACATTATCTGTTGCCTAAAGATTTTGTGTTGTATATCAATCATCAAGCTTTGCAATGTTTGAACAGTCAGAGTAAGTTGAATCAGAGAAATATGAGATGGTTAGAGTTCTGCCAGAGTTAAACCTTTGTCTTGAAGCATAGAAGTGGGAAGTCAAACAAAGTTGCTAATGTATTGAGTAGAAGAAGAAATTTGCTGACATAAATGAGAGTGATAGTGTTAGGATTTGAGGAGTTGCAAACCTTGAATGATGATGAGTTGGATTTTGAAGAACCTTGGAAAGCATGTAGAGAACCAGTTATGGTGGATAGAAGTAAGTAGTTGGATTATTTCATTCAAGACGGGATGTTATTTAGAGGAGTTTAGTTGTGTATACCTAAGAGTTCTATGAGGGAGAATTTGATAAAGGAGAAGCATAGTGGAGGATTAGCCAGACACTTTGGTGTTGACAAAACAATGGCACTGGTGAGTGAACATTAATTTTGGCCCTAGATTCATAAGGATGTTCAAAAATTTGTGCAGACACAGAGAGTGAATGGTTCAAATATATTTGTGGTGGTGGATAGATTATCGAAAATGGCTCATTTCATACCTTATAAGAAGACACCAGATGCAATGCATGTAGATGACTTATGTTTCAAGGAGGTAGTGAGATTGCATAGATTACCTAAGAGCATAGTTTCAGACAGAGACACTAAGTTTGTTGGTTATTTTTGGAGGACACTTTGGAAGAAAATGAAGACAAATTTGAAGTTCAGTTCTACTTTTCACCCAAAAAATGATGGATAGACAAAGGTAGTAAATCGGAGTTTGGGGAATTTGTTGAGATGCTTAGTTGGAGAGAAGACCAGAAGTTGGGATTTGATTCTTGCACAAGTAGAATTTTCCTACAATAATTCAGTAAACAGGAGTATTGGAAGAACACCTTTGAGGTTGTTACCGAAGAATACCCTAGAGGTATATTAGAATTGAGAGATATCAGGAATGAAGACAAGAGGAGTGTAGAGGTGGAAGAATTTGCAAATCATATGAAGGCCTTAAATATTTAGGTTAAGCAATATTTGGAGGATATGAACATCAAGTATAAGGACAAAGCAGATGAGAAGAGGAGACATAAGGAATTTGAAGTTGGCGATGAAGTGATGGTGTGTTTGAGAAAGGAAAGATTTCCAGTTGGAACCTATAACTGTTGGCATTATTGGATGAATTGATTATGTGTTACATTAATTTTTTGTCATTGATGTCAGAACTAGTTGTTATGGATGGTTATCGACAGATAGGTTTTGGTTACCGATAGAAGATCTAGTGTTACCGACAAAAGAGATTATCTATTGAACACTTCTGACATGTTTGGATCTATGGAATATGATTGGTTACATGTGGTATGTGCTTCTGGAGCATGTTTTGGTCAGTTGGTATTGACTTGATAATTAGATGTTATCATAAACTCTGGTAAACCCTTACTAGCACTGGTATAAGGCTCTATCGGTAGATTTTTCACTAAGGAATCTTGACAGAATGCATAATTGGTGTTGGTGTAGCTTCTAGATGGATTTTAGGATGTTGAAGATGTTCTTTGATCGTGCTTCAACTGCTTGAAGACATTGCTTTGGTGTGGTGGACCCAGAATAGGTTTGGTACCTATCTAGGTTATGGATCGGTATCATGATAACATGTACTCTACACTTTACCGGAATGTTTTGAAATGATCTATGGATTTATTGTTGTTTTTTTATATCTTAAGCCGACATGGCGTATCATTGTAATATTGAATTATGTAATGATCTCATTGTAATATCTTTTAGGTGGTCGATCTAATTGGTTTAGGCCTTAAGGTTTGTATAAAATGATGTAAGATCTCATTGTAGATCAGTGTGTGAAGAAAATGTATTGCGGTCATGAATTGTAATATCATATGCAAAAGATCAGGTTGATCATAGGTGATCGAATTGGGATTAAGAAAGAGGTCAAAGGCCTCCGGTATTAAGCATAACTGAGACTGTAATCAGGCATGGTAAATGCTATCTCTTTTAGTTCAATTTATTGGATTGTTATTCATTTATCTTGAGATGGTTGTAGCCTCTCTGTAGACAATGAGACTCTTTTGTAATGAGCAGTATGCTCTAGGCAGTTTGCCTTCCTGCATGTGCAGGCCCCTCATTGTATCACATACTTTCTGTAGAAGTATCATCTGACTATGGGTAGGCTTCCCGTCATGGTTTTTCCCTTTCTAGGTTTTCCATGTACAAATCATGGTGTTATGTGGTATGGTTTCTTTGTATTGATTATCTGTTTAATTGTCAAGTTGTATTATTTACTGATATCTGTTCCTATCGACATCTGTATGTGCTTTACCAATACTTGATATGTTTAAAGGTTATTAAGTGGATTTAAAATTATAATCTATTAACAATGGATTCACCCACCCCCCCCTCAGTTGTTCACCAGTTATCCTAACAATTGGTATCAGAGCCTTGGTCCTCTTTTGTAGAAGCTTAACCACTTGAGGTAGATCTTATGGCAGCTAACACTTCTAATCCACCGGCAACTATTTTCAGAAGAGAAATCCCTAAGCTTGATGGAACAAATTATGGGATATGGAAAATTTGAATGGAGATTCATCTTAGATTTCTTGGCAAGGATATTTGGGAGATCACTGAGAAAGGATACACACCTTATGATCTGACATCTGGCAATCCTGCTCCTGCAGACTTGAATAAGAATATTGAAAATGATTGCAGAGCTAGAGAAGTCCTCCTATGTGCACTTATTGATCACCAGATTATGGGATTGACTGATAAATCATTGACAAAGGTTATGTGGGACAAATTAAAAAATTTGAATCAAGGTGACCCTACTGTCAAAATTGCTAAACTTGATGGTTACCAAGTAAGATATGAAAACTTGAAGATGGAAGATAATGAAAGAATTGTTGTATTTATGGAAAGAGTAAATGAGATTGTTATGGGAATTCAATGTTGTGGAGGATTTCTAAGTGAAGATGAAATAGTTTCCAAATTCATGAGAGCCCTTCCACCGACTTACAAGATGAAGGCAACTACAATTAATGAGTTAAGAACAATGGCAAACACTTCAGTTAACAAAGACATTCTGATTGGGAAATTATCTGCTTTTGAGCTTGAAGAATTTGGATCTTCTAGAGATGTAAAGTCTGAACCTGATTTTCATGCATTATCATCATCATCTACTGGAAAAAGTAATTGGAAAGCCCTATATGCAAAAGAATTGGAAGAAATGAGGAAATAAGATGAATAACTTGAGCAACATGAAGTCTTATTTGCTAGAAGCATACCTAAAGGACCAATTGGAAGTAAGTATGAAGGAAAAACACCTTTTAAATATTTTTCATGTAACAAGATTGGTCATTTTGCATCTAGATGTCCTAAAAGGAATGCAAGGTTTGAGGAAAGAGTTAAGAAATCTTTTAAGCCTAACTAGAACAGATATAGATTCAAGAAAAGTAAACAATGCTACATAGAAAATGAGGAAGGAGTAACTGATGACTCTAGAGATGAACCGACAGAAGACTCTGCTAGTGGATCTGGAAATGGAAAGGAATGGGTGTTCTATGCTTTGAAGGAAGATGAATGAGAACTGGCTATCAAAAATGAAGAAAAAGCCCTGGTAGCAAAAGTTGAAGATAATGATGAATGGGTAATTGATAGTAGATGCTCACATAATATGAATGGAGATAAAGGGAAATTTTTGTCCCTACAATAATACAATGGTGGTCAAGTCAGATTTGGAGATGACAAAGCATGTATGATCAAAGGTAGAGGTATTATTTCTTTGGATGGTAAGCATAATACTGATAATATCTATTATGTAGAAAGTTTATAGGATAATCTTTTGAGTATTGGTCAATTGGTTGAAAAGGGTTTCCAACTTCAGTTTAAAGATAGAAAATGCAAAATCATTAACAAGACTGGTTTGGAGATTGCAATCGATATTCAGAATGGAGGTAATATCTTTCACCTGGACACTGGTAATAAGATATGTTTGATTTCTCATGTTGCTGAGAGTTGGTTATGGAATAAGAGGTTGTGTCATGTTAATTTTTATTGTATTGTTAAGATCGGTTCAACTAAGGCAGTTAGAGATATACCTAAGATTATGAAGCCTCATAATCCAGTATGTAAGGAATGTCAATTGGGAAAGCAAGTTAGAAGTTCTTTTAAGAGCATACATGATAAATCTAATGAAGTACTTGATTTGATTCACACTAACTTATGTGGTCTAGCAAGGACTAGAAGCTTTCAAGGTGATAGGTATTTCATGTTGATTATTGATGACTATTATAGAATGATGTGGGTGACTTTTCTAAAGGAGAAGTCTGAAGCTTTTGAGAAATTCATGATCTTTACAACGAAGGTTGAAATTGAAATTGGATTGAAAATCAAATGTCTAAGATCAGATCATGGTGGTGAGTTCACTTCTCATGAATTTAATAGTTATTATGTAACAAATGGAATCAGGAGACAATTATCTACACCTAGGACTCCTCAGCAAAATGGAGTAGTGGAAAGAAAGAACATAACCATTTTGGATGCAAAAAGATCTATGATAATGGAAGCCAAATTGCCTCATATCTAGTGGAGAGAAGTAGTGAGTGCAACAGTCTACACATTCAATAGAGTTCACATCAAAGGTGAAACTGGTACCCCTTATGAATTATGGCTTGGACTTACACCTATTGTTAAGTATTTCAAAAAATTTGGAAGTAAATGCTATATCAAAAGAGATGATTCAATAGAAAAGTTTGATCCTAGATGTGATGAAGGGATATTTCTTGGGTATTCAATTCAAAGAAAAGCATATAGATTTTATAACAAAAGATTGCATAAAATTGTTGAGAGTACTAATGTGAAAGTGGATGAATAGTACAAAAATCATTCTATATCATATGACAAAGAATTGACAATGGAAATGATCATAATTGAACTGACAATGCCTCAATTGGTAGTGATGATCAGAGTAGTGAACCTGAATTTCAGAAGACACCAAGGTATGTAAGATTAAATCATTCTGAAGATCAAATTATTGGAGATAGGAACAAGGGAGTTATGACAAGAAGAAAACTGGAAAATGAAGAGGTATGTCTTATTTCTCAAGTTGAACCGGCAATTGTTCTTGAAGCTTGTAAGGATAAACATTGGTTAAAGGCTATGGAAGATGAATTAGATCAGATAGAGAAAAATGAGACTTTGTCTTTAGTTCCCTGGCCTAAAAATAAGAATGTTATTGGAACTAAATGGATTTTTTAGGAATAAACTGAATGAGGATGGTCAAGTTGTAAGAAACAAGGCTAGATTGTTTTGTAAAGGACATTATCAAGTGGAGGGAATTGATTATGGTGAGACATTTGCACCTGTAGCTAGAATTGAAGCTGTTAGACTATTTATTGCCTATGCAGCTTATAAGAACTATAAGGTTTATCAAATGGATGTTAAATGTACATTTTTGAATGGTGAACTTGAGGAAGCAGTTTACATTGAGAAACCTGATGTATTTTCACTAACTGATGATAAAGATATGGTTTGCAAATTGAAGAAAGCTTTATATGGATTGAAACAGGCTCCTAGAGCTTGGTATGCAAGGTTGGATAAATATCTTTTGAAGCTTGGTTTTACTAAAGACAGTGTTGATAGTGATTTATATTATAAGATCATTGATAATGATATTCTAATTATTGAATTATTTGTTGATGATATCATTTTTGGAGGAGAAGATAAATTGAGCATGGAATTTGCTAACCACATGAAGAATAAATTTGAAATGTCCATGATTGGTGAGATGAAAATTTTCTTAGGTTTTTAGATTACTCAAACTAACAAAGGGATTTTTATCTGTCAAAGTACGTATCTGAGGGATTTGTTGAAAAAGTTTGGTATGGATAATTCCAAATCGATAAGTATTCCTATGGTGACAAGTGAGAAATTATCTATCAAGGATACTTCTACACCGGTAAATCCGGCAAGGTATAAGTCTATGATTGGTGGTCTGTTATATCTACCTCAGACTAGATCAGATATTATGAATGTAGTAAGTATTGTTTCTAGATATCAAAGTAATCCTAAAGAAAATCATGAATGTGTAGTAAAGAGGATATCTCGTTATTTGCAAGGAAGAACAGAATATGGTTTATGGTATTCCAAAAATGATGATTTCACTTTATGTGCATATACTGACTCAGAATTGGTAGGAGATACTAATGACAGGAAGATCACTTCTGGTGGAGCTTTCTTTCTTGGAAAGAAACTGGTTTCATGGATCAACAAAAAATAGTCATGAATTTCTTTATCTATTGCAAAAGCTGAGTATGTTGTAGCATCAACTAATTGCACTCAAGTCTCATGGATGAAGCAAATTTTGAAGGATATCAAGGTAAATTGTAGTGAACTGATAGTTATCTATTGTGATAACTCTATAGCTATTGACATGTCTAAAAATTCGGTATTTCACTCTAAGACTAAGCATATTTCAATAAAGTATAATTTTCTGAAGGATGAGGTAGAAGCAAAGGAAGTCAAATTGGTTTATGTGAACACTAAAGAAAAAATTGCAGATATATTCACTAAACCATTGTCTAAGGAATCATTTGAGTATTTGAGAGATAGGTTAGGGGTTTTTGCCCCTCCAATAGAGACTTGATTGATGCAGTTTTGTCATTAGTCTGACATGCATTATCAGAAATATTACTCATTCTGACACTGATGAGTGGTGCTACTACTCAGGGGGAGTAGTCATCTTTGAGTTTTACATTATTGCTTTGATATTTTTGTCAGATTTATGGCATTGATGTCAAAGGGGGGGAGATATTGATGTGAAAATAAAGAAAAAGGAGTTGTATACATGAGGGGGAGAGTTATTGATATTCAGGAGGTTATTGGTTGTCTTCCACAGGGGGAGACTTGTTTGGCATTTTTTGGTACTTAGATATTTTTCACATCTAGTGTTGCCATCAATGCCAAAGGGGGAGATTGTTGGCATTATTGGATGAATTGATTATGTGTTACATTGATTTTTTGTCATTGATGTCAACACTCGCTATTATGGATGGTTACCGGTAGATAGGTTTTGGTTACCGGTAGAAGATCTAGTGTTACTAACATAAGAGACTATCTATTGAACACTTCCGACATGTTTGGATCTATGGAATATGATTGGTTACATGTGGTACATGCTTCTGGAGCATGTTTTGGTCAGTTGGTATTGACTTGATATTTGGATGCTATCATACACTCTGGTAAACCCTTACCGACACTAGTTTAAGGCTCTATCGATAGAGCTTTCACTAAGGAATCTTGATAAGATGCATAAGTGGTGTTGGTGTGGCTTCTAGATGGATTTTGGGATGCTGAAGATGTTCTTTGATCGTGCTTCAACTGCTTGAAGATATTGCTTTGGCGTGGTGGACCCAGAATAGGTCTAATACCTATCTAGGTTATGGACTAGTATCATGATAATGTGTACTCTACATGTTACCGAGATATTCCAAAATGATCTATGGATTTATTATTGCTATTTTGATCTTAAGCGGACATGGCATATCATTATAATATGGAATTATGTAATGATCTTATTGTAATTTCTTTTAAGTGGCTGACCTAATTGGTTTAGGCCTTAGGGTTTGTATAAAATGGTGTAAGATCTCATTGTAGATTAGTGTGTGAAGAAAATGTATCGTGGTCATGAATTGTAATATCATATGCAAAGGATCAGGTCAATCATAGGTGATCGAATTGGGATTAAGGAAGAGGTCAAAGGCCTCCGGTATTGGGCTTAACGATGATTGTAATTAGGCATGGTAGATGTTATCTATGACAGTTCACTTTATTGGATTGTTCTCCATTTATCTTGACATGGTTGCAGCCTCTCTGTAGTTAGTGAGAATCTTTTGTAATGAGCAGTACGCTCTAGGCAGTATGCCTTCCTACATGTGCAAGCCCCTCATTGTATCACATACTTTTTGCAAAAGCATCTTCTGACTGTAGGTAGGATTCTCACCGTGGTTCTCCCCTTTCCGGATTTTCCGTGTACAAATGATGGTTTTATGTGGTATGGATGCTTTGCATTGATTATCTATTTAATTATTAAGTTGTATTGTTTACCAGTATATGTTCCTACTAGCATCTGTATGTGCTTTACTGGTACTGGATCTATTTAAAGGTTATTAAGTGGATTAAAATTTATAATCTATTAACAACTGATTCAACCCCCCCTCTCAGTTGTTCATCGATTATCCTAACAATAACAAGTTGCAGATGAGGAAGTTTTGACCTTGTAATATCTTGAGTAAATTTAATTCTAAAAATGTATATGAAGTAGAGTTACTGGATAGTTTGGGTATTTCACCTATATTCAACATTGCAAATCTACATTAGTATCATGATATAGAATTCAGTGAAAATGATATTGCAGACTTGGAGAAGTAGATGCCCCAGAAGGAACTAGATTAGATTGAAGAAATTTTAGACAATAGGATTAGGTGTAGAACCTGGAGCAACCAGTACAGAGAGTATCTTGTGAAGTGGAAAGACAGGCCAGTTGAAAAATTCATCTTGGATTTCTTAGGCAGAGGTAGACCGTTTTGGTTTTCCTTTGACCCCAACAAAGTGAGAGACTCAATTTTTCAACAACCCCAGATATCTGATGCAGGAGTATCCCCGGTTCTTGGTAATCTTGCATCAACCAAAAATATCTTTTTTCAGTTTGTTTCCTATTTTGTAGTTTAGCACTTCTTTATGCATTTTCTTGCATTTTATCACTAGATCTTGCGGAGATGGATTTTTCTTGTGGACATGATTATCTTTCTTACCCCAAGTCTATGGGACATTTGGATCTTTTTTCAGCAAGTTATCGATTCCGATATCTGGGACAATTTTTTGGCTTAGAAAATGGGAACTTCTTGGACCTATTTTGGCTTTGGTGAATCTTGTAGATCATTTCCATAGCTTGTGAAGCTTCAATTCATTATTTTCAATTCTCCTTGGTATGTGACCAACCTTTCCTTTGGTCCACACTTCATCCTTTGGATTTTTCGGAGGATTCTCTTGGCGGATGCTGACCTTGTATTTAACATGTTTCATCTTGTTCATTGGTATTTGATTCTACGTAGGCCAATGCAGATCCCTCTTGAGAATATAAATAAATGTAATATAGCATCCAATAGGAAATAGGGAGAACTTAGAAGATCTATCTAGAGATACAAAGGTCCATAGCTAACTAGAACTATAATTGAGCATGTATGTAGCAGGCCAGTGAACCAAATCTTCTATCCTGCTTGTTGCCAGCAGATTGTAATCAATTTTCCAGAAATAATTCATTTAGTTTTGCATTTCATCCATCATTTTGTCTTGCTTTTGTTGTGTTTTATTCCTACTACACTATCTAGATAGATTTTATTGAGTTCCCTCCTAACCGTGATTGCACCACCTAGATCTCACTGCTCAAAACAATAAGGGCTACAACCCAGAGGAAGGCTCACTTCCTTACAAATATCGGACAATAATCTAGATTACATGAATTGAAAGAATACCATCTCCAAATGCCTGATTATAGTTCAGGTTAAGCACACTGTCTGTAAGCAACTCTTCTCTACTCTTGATGCATAGCATCCAACAAACACAACAAACTAGGGAGATATTTCTCCCAAATCACCCATTCAAATAGGTGTCAACTCTCCACAAACTCCCAAGAGCCCTAATAAGGCTAATAGTTACTCATAAGGCTTCAATAACCCAAAAATGTGCCCATGCTCCTCAATCATCATCCAACCATTGGTACACATCAGTTTAGGCTTATTAAACTTTCCCAAGGTCAAATTTAGACTCTCCAACCCCTAGATCACACCAAACCTTTAAACTCTTCTCACACAAGCCCATCTCCAATTAGGACTTCAAACCATCCATAAACACAACTCTCATCGATTCATAAGTAATTCACCAAGAAAGGGTCTTCATGAAAACTCTATGGAGACTCCTCTTCATAGCCAAATAATTATTGTTTTTCCCCCCATGCACCCTAAAGGCCATAAGGAAAGATACAATAGCAACATTGTCTCACTGTGGTAGCCATAAATACTTAGGATAGTTATACTTTCATGGACCACTCCTTCCTCACAGTACTCTCAAACATTTTAAATGATGAAATTGGATCTCCCTACTATCTCTAACACCAAACTCTATATCAAACTCACTCTCTCAACCTTGCAAAGAGCAGTGACTCAATTCACTGTCAAACTGTGATAGTCATATGATTTTGTATGGATAGTCATTAATCCTTGTCGTTTGTCTTGTTCATGGGGCTGATAATCCTAATAAAAATTTTGTGGTATCTTCACACACCTCTCTAAGCCTACACCAACCTTCCTAGGTTCTACTTATCACTTACACCACCCAAACACCATTAATTCACTATCTTATCAGCTGAGACATAGTGAAATTAAAATATTTCCTCCACTTTTGCACATGCCATCTTCATCATGGAGCCTTGTTAGGAAAAATAAATCAAAGAAAATATTTACAAGGGTCATTCCACACTTTCTAATGATTTTTTCAACATGGATATGACCCCAAACCCATTTTAGACTGTCTCGGGTTACCCTAGTCTAGGGTATTAACAGGTTTTACAAAAACTAGTATATCTTTGCCAAAAATGATGAAATTGAGTGAAACCAATTTTTTTTAATAGAAGATTCATTACCTCAACATATTCAATGGGTTTCCAAAGTCAATGAAGCAGTTAGTATAAAGAAAAAATCAATGTAGCAGACTGTTACATCTAAGAACACAATGAAATTGCAGAATACTCCAAAACTTTATTGATTTTCTTTCTCAAAAAAAAAAATCCAGCTTTCTAACCCCTCCATAGAGGCTTGAGAATTATTTTATAAGCCTCTAAACAACCACTTGAACCACCCAATTGATTTTCAAAACCTCCTAACTATTGGCATAGAATTAGCAAATTTTGTATTAGGACAACTTGACTTGTATTATGGCAACTTTGTCTAAAATTTCTCATAGACCTAAATGACTTAAAAATATTGTAAATACATTCAAAGAGGTCTAAAAAACCTTTACACAACATTGAACACCATATTTGACCCCTTGATACACATTTCAATACAATAAAAAATTTGACAATTTTTGTCAACAAGACTTCTTAAAGACTCAAAACACCACTTAATGGTCACAAGGAACTTGATTACATAAAAGATGGTCATTCATGACCTTATTTAATATTTACATGGCATTGAAATTTAAATAACTCAAGATAGCCAATAGGAGCATATGACCACCTAGGTGCTCCTGCACCAGCTCTTCTCCACCATTGAAAGATAAATTTGCTTGTTCGCACATACAATGTACTCTAATATCATAAACACAACCACAAACACACAAATAACATGATTACATAACCTATTTATACAATTCATCAACCTCAAACTCAAGGTTGTCTCAACACATAAGACTTAATTACAAAATTACATCACACGATTCATAAATCCATAACCAGACCGATACAATGTCGACAAGGACATAACATGGACCCAAATAAAATCCTCGAACACACAACACTACCAAATAATTCTCCAAGATCATCTACAACACGCTACACCACCAAATATGTCACATAACACAAAGAATAACATTGGACCAATTAAATCTTCATTAACACACATCACAATCAGCGTAGACCACCAAAATGCATAGCATACAATCTGAGAACATCAACAAGAAACATGAATTCCACCACAATCACCACAACAGCTCAGATACTAAGATTCATCATTGTCACCATCACCGAAGCTCAATAAAACCAACTAACAAACTAAAAGATACGATGTGAAGTTCCAAATCATGAACCATCCGATCAGAGGACACACATGAATGTCCCAAACATTCTCCAAAATCTATAACGAGATACAATCAATTCATAACAATATGAATCAAATACGGTAAATCTGTAACATAAAATAATAAAAAACTAGTCACATACTGGACCTCACAACTCAACCAAATCACCACATAGCATCATGAAAATCATATTGAATCAACTAGAGATAAGTATCTCAAAACCCCATAAATTGCATCATCACATCTACACTAGATCGCCAAAACCAACTCTTTGTAACATAGGAATAGGTTGGCATCAATGACAACATCTCCCAACAACTCTAATATTAATGCAACGAAAGAAATCAACATATGAATGTGAAAAATAATCAATGCAATGAAAGAAATCAACAACCAACAATCTCCCTCAAAATCACAAGGATCATCTCCCCCTTAGACAGATAACTCAAAAATATTTTAGGGTTTTTCACATGTTCTCCCCCTTTGACAACAATACCAAAGATACATAAAGATCATTATTATCTCATGCATCTCTCCCTCTAATAAGGAAAATATCTTCCCCTTAGGATAAACTCACAAATTTGATCAACTGAACAACATACTGACTACTTCCCTAGAATAGCAACACCAACTCATCAATCCAGATAATAGAAGAAGACAATGAAGTCCATCGGATCAATGCAACCCAATGCATCTAGTTCACATAAGGAGGGTAAAACACCCCTAACTTCTCTCTCAGATATATAAATGTATCAGCAGGCAAAGGATTAGTGAAGATATCTGCAATCTGTTCCTTTGTAGGTACATACTCCAATTTGACTTCCTTATCAGTGACTTTCTCTCTCAGAGAATGAAACTTGATTGATATATGTTTTGTCTTAGAATGCAACACTAGACTCTTTAAAACATTGATAGCACTATAATTATCACAATAGATAATAGTAGGCTCATTATAAACAACTCTAATATCCTTCAACATCTTCTTCATCCAAATAACCCGAGTACAATTGCTAGCAACAACAATGTATTCAACTTCTGTAATAGATAAAGAAATAGAATATTGCTTCTTACTTGTCCATGAAACTAGCTTCTTTCCCAAAAATATTGCTCCACTGGTAGTGCTCTTCCGGTCACCAACATCACCTAGCCAACTAGCATCAATAAAGGCATTTAAAGTGAAATCATCTTCCTTTGGATTCCACAAACTATAATCAATTGTTCCTTTCAAGTATCTGAATATCCTCTTTATAGCAGTAACATGACTTTCCTTTGGATCAACTTGAAATCTACAAACAATGCATACAACATTCATAATATCAGGCCTAGTCTATGTCAAATAAAGTAGTCCACCAAACATAGATCTATACAGGGTCTGGTTAGCCTTCGAATATTCATCATCTTTTTCCATCTTCCATCCAGTCACCATAGGAGTTCCAATAGGTTTGGAATCATCTAACCCAAACTTCTTCAGTAATTCCTTCACATACTTAGATTGAGATATGAAAATGCCTTTATCAGTCTGTGAAATTTGCAATCCCAAAAAGAACATCTCACCTATCAAAGACATCTCAAATTATTTTTGCATATCATCAACAAGCTTCTTACTAAAATCATCATCTCCTCCAAAAATAATGTCATCAACAAAGACTTCAACAATCAAAATATTATTATTATCAATATTGAAGTACAAATTACTATCAACAATACCTTTATAGAATCCCAACTTCATCAAATACATGTCCAATCTAGCATACCAGGCTCTAGGGGCTTGTTTAAGACCATACAATGCTTTCTTCAATTTTTATACGATGTCTTCTTCTTCTATCAATCAAAATCCATCTGGTTGCTAAATGTAAACTTCCTCTTCCAATTTACCATTCAAAATGGCTGACTTTACATCCATGTAATATACCTTGAATTTCTTATGAGTAGCATATGCAAGAAATAGTCTAACATGATCTTCAATTCTAGCTACCTTCCATTTGTGAATATACCTTACATACTAGTCTTGCTTTGTTTCTAACAACTTGTCCATCTTCATTCATCTTATTCCAGAACACCCATTTAGTACCAATTACATTCTTGTCCTTAGGTCTCGGAACAAGTTCCTATATTTTTTTTTGCAATCTAAGATATCTCTTCTTCCATAGCTTTTACCCAATTCTCATCTTTACAATCTTCAGGAACATCTTTAGGCTCAATCTTAGATATTAAACATGTCTCTTTGAGAAACAATTCTTCTCATAGTCATCATGCCTTTATTTTTGTCACCAATAATTTGATTCTCTGGATGATTTAATCTTACATACCTCGAGGTCTTATGATTATTCATATTTTCAGGCTCTTGAACTTCTTCACCAGCAACAACATCAACATTCACTATCTCTACCTCTACCAAATCACTCTACTTCATTCTCTCAGTCTACACTTGCTTTGCAGTAACATCCTGATCATCAGACTCATACCATATTCTCTTATTTTCTTCTCATGATTCTCATCAACCTTCACCTTTGCACTCTCTACTATCTTTCTCAGTCTTTTGTTGTAACATCGGTAGGATTTTCTCTTAGTATAATAACCCAAAAAAATTCCTTCATCACATCTTGCATCAAATTTTCCTATATCCTCATTTCTTTTGATATAATATTTCCTTCTAAAGATTCTAAAATATCTAACTATAGGAATGTGACCAAACCATAGATCATAAGGGGTCTTATTGGAATCACCTTTTATATGCACCCAGTTGAATGTGTATACAATAGTGCTAACATATTCTCTCCAATAGATATGTAGAACATTTCCTTCAATCAACATAGTTCTAGTAGCATCCAAAAAAGTTATTTTCTTCCTTTCAACAACTCCATTCTACTGAGGGGTTATAGGAGCATAGACCTGTCTCTGAATTCCATGCTCTTCAAAAAAGGAATTAAACTCAATAGAAGTGAATTCTCCACCTCTGTCAGACCTTAGGCACTTCATCTTCAATCTTGTCTTTGTCTCCACTCTAGCTTTGAATATTTTGAACTTCTCCAACACTTCAGATTCCTCCTTTAGAAAAGTGACCCACATCATCCTAGAATAGTCATCAATCAGCAACATAAAGTATCTATCTCCCTCTAAGATTCTTACTCTAGATGGACCACATAAATCAATATGAAAAATGTCTAATAATCTATTATATGTATACAATTTTTTCTTGAATGAGTTTCTTGTTTTCTTTCCCAATTGACATTCTTTACATACTAGATTAGTAGGCTTCACTATCTTAGGCAGATCTCTAACAGCTTGAGTTAAACTAATCTTGATCATGCAGTCAAAGTTAACATGACACATTATCCTATGCCACAACCAACTCTCATCAATCTAATCAGTCAAACAAATTTTCTCATCAACATTCAAATGAAAGATATTACATTTAGTTTTAGTACTTGATGCAATCTCTATACAGGAGTTATTCAAGATCTTACATTTCCCTTTCTTGAACTGCAAATCATATCCTGTATCAACCATATTTCCAACACTCAAAAGATTATGATTCAAACCTTCAACAAAAAAAATATCATCATTATTATTCTTACCATCAAGAGAAATAGAACCTCTACCATGGATTACACAGGCTTTATGGTGCAAGAGCACCTAGTGAAGCTAATGGAGCACTTCATCAAATTTTGGTTTGAAATGGCCTATGTTGGTCAAGATTGAATAATGGACTTTTTTTATGTCCAAAGAGTGTATTTATTGTGTTTTAGTTTCTTTTGTGTCTTATTTTTGTTGTTTGTTGAGTTTTTGATCTATTTTTGACCTATTGTGCTTTGTAAGCCTAGAATGGGCAAAATGTGGAAATATGCTCAAAACTCCTTATAAAGCCTTAATAGACATTGAAATATGTTTGTATGGTTCTATAAAACCATTTCAAATGGTGGAGTTAATTATATTTGGCTCACAAGTAAAAAATGCTCATTGTACCAAAAATTGTCAATGTTGCCAAGCAACATTTTGACAATATTTGGAAAATTTGTAAAAATAAGACAAAAAGTGGTTATTAGTCCGTACCTGGGCATGATTTGGGTGGTGAGTGACTATTTAAATCCTCACAACTTTTTATCAGGTTGGAATTCGAATAAAAGAAGATTTCAATACAAAAACTCAAGATTTTGTCATTTTTCTCATACTTTTTGCTCCAAATGGTATAACAGTCTATACTTCCTGAGAATTTGGCCATATTGTTTTCATTTGGGAAGTTGTGCTATGTTTTTTTGAATATTTTTCACCTGGGTTTGTGTGTTGGTGTGAATTTTTATCATTTTAGCAAAATTATTTTGTTTTATCTTGTTCTCGGTTGAGTAAGGGTTTGGCTTCAATAATGGAAACAACTTGATTTTCTTTGGCTCTTTCTCCATGGCCTCTGAGAGTCAAATTGTTGTACATATCCTTCTTGTACATACAATTTTTTTTTATTATAAATGGCAAAGAAAGTGGTTTTTGTTGCTAACTAGGCGAGCTCCTATAGCCTGGCTAGTGAACTTTCATGGTGAAAACAAAGTCGCTCTATAAACCCTCACCAAGTGAACCTTATTTTGGTTTCCCAAGGTGGAATGAAGTTTGTTTAGATATTTTTAGGAAGTTGGAAGGCTTCATAATGATGGTATATACCTTCTCAAGAGATTTGGTGGTCTAAAGAAGTGTTTGGAGTGGTGTTGGGGTGTTAGAAGACTTGAAACCCTTGAAAACCCTTGTTTTTAAGCACATTTATAGGAAAGTCATTATATGGACATGTCAGACCTCCTCATAGAAAAAAATTGAAATATATCCATAAAGGGTATCCATAAATGCAAAGGTTTCATGAGGTGTTTTGGTAGTTTGTGAAGTTATAAGCATTTTAGTAGTTTCAGAGGGCTAATTGTGGCTCTTTTCTTGTAGCCTTGTTTTGATCTTTTCCTCAAATTGGGTAAGAAGACAAATTGAAAGATAATCAAACCAAGTTGAATTAATCTTAAGAGGATTTTAGACAATTTTCTAAACCTCCTGCAACTCTTGGTGAGTGATCTTGGTGTTTAGAGCTAAGAAGCAAAGTTTCACCTTTGTGAGACTTGAGAGCAAGTTTCAATGAAAACAAGAACTAATATGGTACGAAGACCTCGGGGTTGGTATGAAGCATAGAGAAGGAAAGACATCAAAGAAACAATACCTAAATAAGTGACAAAACCTTCAACAATTACATTTGAGGGAACTTGCAAGACAAATTGATTACAAACACACAATTTGAACCAATTTTTTAGTATCTCCCTATCACTTTATTGTCTCCAAATCTCACCAAACTACCATCATACTTCTCAATATTCATGAATTTACCTTTATCTCATGCCATATGATGTGAACAACCATTGTCAATCACTCATTCATCTTTCTCATCAATCTTAGCAGCCAAAGCTTTCTCTTCAATAGTATAGCTTGTAGAATCAGTAGGTACCAAATCGTCTTTCTTGATAGCAATGAACACAAATTCATCTTCAAAATTCCCTTTCTCAGAATCTTCATCTATTACACCTTCATTAGCAGCATAAAAAAACTTTTACTGATATCTATACTTTTGGTTAGGCTTGTAAGTCTTACCATACTTAGATACTTTTCTGCTCTTTCAGGACAACTAGAAGCAAAATGACCAATCTTATTGCATGAAAAAAATTTCAAAGGCAACTTCTTTTCATACTTACCGTCTCCCTTAGGCAATCTTTTAGCAATCAGTGCTTCAAGCTCTTCTATCTTTCTTTCTTGTTCCCCCCTCTCTCTCATTTCTTTTTCATATCTGGATACCGTAGTTGCTTTCTCCCAGATCATACTTCTGCTTCTCATATACAATAGCTTTAAATGCAATCTTGGACTTTCCATGTGATTCACCAAGTTTTCTCAATTCAAAAGCAACAATCTTAGCAACCAATATATCTCTTTTCACATTTATCACAGTTTGGATCTCATCAATAGCAGCAACTTTATGTTTGTAAGCAGGAGGCAAAGAACTCAATAATTTAGCCACAATCTCATCTTCTTCAAAGACTCCACCAGCACATCCAATGTTCATCACAAGGTCATTCACTTTAACCATAAAGGATGTAATATTCTCATCTTGTCCCATTCTCAACAACTCATACTTCCCTTTCAAGCTTTGCAATTTACCAACCTTTACATGTTTATCTCCTTCATATAGGGTTTCAAGCTTCACCCAAATCTCATGTGTAGTCTGAAATTCCATCACATTAGTCATATTTTTATTAGTCAGGGAACTCAACAATGCTTCCTTAGATCTTATATTACTTTCAACATCATTGATCTCAGCTGCAGTAACAAGACCATTTAGAGGAACAATATATGCATTCTTTGTGATCTTCCAATAATCTTCTCCAAGGCAGTTCAGGTGAACTTCCATCTGATGCTTCCATATAGAGTAATGTGTTCCATCAAACCTCAAATTATCCTTCTTGAAAACAATAGATGTCATCCTAGATCTCCTCGAGTGGTTAAGCTCCTTCCAGAGATCTTGGTAGCAAAGTAGCAAGAAAACTGAGAGGGGGGGTGAATCAATTTTCACCAAACTCTAGAAAATCAACCTTACTTATAGATCTGATCATGAATAAAAATAACAGAAATAATCACCACATCAACAACATACATAATACATGGAATTTTGATGTGGAAAACCTGGTTAAGGGAAAAACCACGGTGGGAACCTACCCACAATAAGATGATACTTTGCAGTAGTATATGTAAATATTACAATTGGGAATGCACATGCATTCAAGCACACTACCTAAATCTCACTGCTCATAACAATAAGGGATACAACCTAGAGGAAGGCTCACTGCCTTACAAAGATCAAACAACAATTTGGATTATGTAAACTGAAAGAATAGCATCTCCAAATGCCTTATTACAATTTTGGTTAAGCACACTGTCTGCACAACAACTCTTCTATCCTCTTATCCACCACCAAAGGATAAATTCACTTGTTCATACATACAATATACTCTTAGATCTAAAAAACAACCACAGACACATAACTAACACGATTACATCACCTATTTATACAATTCATCAACCTTAACCTCAAGGTCATCTTAGCACATAAGACCTAATTATAAAATTACATCACACGATTCATAAATCCATAACCAGACCAATACAATGTTGAAAAGGACATAGCATGGACCCAAATCAAATCCTCCAACATGCAACATTGCCAAATAATTTGCTAAGATCATTCCCAACATGCTACACCATTGAATATGTCGTATAACATGAAGAATAACACTGGACCAATAAAATCTTCATTAACGTGCACCGCAATCAATGTAGACCACCAAAATGTATAGCACACAATCAGAGAATGTCAACAAGCAACGTGAATTCCATCATAATCACCACAACAACTTGGATAATAAAATTCATCACTATCAGCATCACTAAAGCTCAAGAACACCAATGGACAAATTGAAAGATACGCTTGTGAAGTTCCAAATCATGAACCATTTGATCAGAGGAAAAACATGAACATCTCAAACATTCTCCAAAATATGGAACTCAAGATATAATCAATCCGGAGCAATATGAATCAAATACCATAACTTTGCAACACAAAATACTGAAAAACCAGTCCAAATACCAGACCTCACAACTCAACCAGATCACCACATAGCATCATGAAACTCATACTGAATCAACTAGAGATAAGTATCTAAAAACCCAATAAACCGCATCAGCACATTTGTACTAGATCACCAAAACCAACTCTCTGCAACACAAGAATATGTTGACATCAATGACAACAACATATCCCAACAACTCTAATATCCAACAAAACCTTAACAAAGAAATTAGATATTATGGAAATCCATGAGAAAAACAAATATTTGCAGAACCTAATAGTAAAAATGAAGTGAAAGGAATCATTTGTGAAAACTAGAATTTGATAAGAACAACATAGATACAAGAGCAAAGTAATTGTTGCAACATACTTCAAAGAACAACCTATATGACATAAGATAAATATTTGCAATCACAAGGGTTCAAGAAATGATAGTAGAGTAAATAACAATCTCCTATGTAGTTATAACAATGTTAATAAATGATATAGATTTGTATCAAACAATAATTACAAGGAAGCAATCATGTGAAAGGATACAAAAACATTTCTTATTACAATCACAAGGGTTGTCAACCCCTAGATGAATGTTCTCATAATCATTAAGTAGGGTTTCATACAAGTTATATAATGTAAAGAATATGAAATAACTAAAACAGTGAAAAATCCATTGAAGCCCACTCTTCATAAGGCTTAAGTAAACTTCAAAGATAAATCACAATATTCTTGTATCATGCTTTAGCATAGAAAATCATGGAATTGATTAAAGTCATCATGTGATGAGTTGGAATCATCATGCAAGTAGTTGGGAGGAAAATTGAGGCTTGAAAAGGAGGAGTTTTTGAGACAAACACAACAATTTAAAGCTAATTAGAGACCTTACATGGATGTGGTATTGGTTGATGGAAGTTGTGGGCCTACAATAAGGTATTTTAGAGTAGTTAAGAGACCTTTTCTTTGCATGGATTTCTCTTATGCACAAGAAAAGGATATTTTCTCATCCAGAATGATTGAGAAACCAAGGATGAAGACAACAATTGAAGCATATTTCAAGCCCTCATGTAGATCAGAGGTAGAGATCAACTCTAGTTTTATCTTCCAGTTGAAGAAAGAAGAATTGTTGCATATAAGCATATCATGCATTATGTTCTTTCTTAGTTCTTTCCTTTTTCATTTTACAATCAACAAAAGTATGATATCATTGTAGCTCATTTTTTATAGAGATATTCAATTTTAGAAGTGTCACATCCCATTTATATAGCCTATCTTAATCAGTTGATTATCATATTAGTTATTAAAATTAAAAAAAATTAGGTAGATAATCTATGTTAAGTATTGACTAAGCATAAATAAAAATGATTATGCTAACAATTAATTGTGTAAGTGTGATAGGAATGACTAACATTCTTTCAAATTGAAGAGAGAGTATCAACAAGGAAAAGGTTCTAGCTATTAGAGGTAATTTTTTTGATGGAATCAACACACACTCACCCAAACTTATGCAGCTAGGTTGCATGTATGAACAAGATTTGGAATTATGAGTTTTCCTATATTGAAAAATAACTATTATTTAATGAATAGATATAATTCTAATCTCTCATTAGGAAAAAGGATTAAAGCTACCTTGCACACCCTTAGCCCAGTGAAATAATTTACTGTTCCCTAAGGCAAAAAAAAAGCCAATGATACCACGACTAATGTTTTATGTAAAAATTATTGGAAACCTCAATCAAGGCAGATGATTGGATTGCTTGAGAATAGTCTCATATAAATAAATCTAGGCTAATTACATATTTCAAAGGGCCCTTGGTGTCATACAGTCGAGAGCCAAATTTATAACAAGTGCGTTGCTTGTTGATATTTATTTGTATTTCCAAATTCTGTAAAAAAAACAAACCCCGACCTAAATGAGAATTGAGGTTTCTGCTTTTATATTAATATTATTATGATTAGAGTATAAAATTAATATTTAAATGTATTATATTTAACATTAAATATATTATAATAAAAAAAAGTGACAAAAATTGATATTATTATTAATGATATTATATTTTAATATTGTTTCTTTCTACATTTATTTTATTTTTCAAAAAAGGGAAATAATGAATAGTACTATTTAAAATCTTAATAGATAGATAGAAACAAAAGGGAAATTAAAAAAGAGGCAATCCCCAAATAGCCCACATGCCTCACCAATGCCTCCAATATTGGAATACATATTCTAACGTGGAAGATAATGATGAAGGTTGGGGATGTGTACTAGTTAAAAATAGTGTCGATTAATAAATAAAACATAGATGAAACAATATGAAAATAGGAAGCAAATGAAAACTAAAACAAATGCAAATGCTTAGCCTCCTTTGAAGTGTTCCATCCTCCTCTAATCTTGAGGATCTTGAAGGTTGATAGGTGGCTCTCAACAACAAGCAATGACCCTCAAAGTGACAACTCAAGGTGTGAGTAGCTACATGCTTCTGATATGATGCAAGATTATGAAATGATACCAAATTAGGTTATAAATCAATTATGCTAGATGCTCAAAGTAAGATAGATTATCATGATTATGATACTCAAACTATGCTTAAGATGCTAAAATGCTCTAATTACTAAACATGCTAAATGCTCAAGAGATGAAAATTCACTATAGTAACAATTCAATTAAGCTAGAATGCAAGGGGTGTTTAATGCTCAAAGCATGAGGTATTTATATGATTTCCTAGGCCAAGGTTGAGGTGATAGGAATCGATGGTCAGGATTCAATCTGGAGATATCAAAGGCTAGGATTGAGGAAGTTGGAGAAGAGGTTGGAGGGAAGGACACATGTAATCTCTATGGTGAAAAGTGTCAAGGAATCTTGCTCATGAAAGGGCAAGTGTCTAAGGGGAGAAGACATGTGGCCAAAGTGCCATGTGTCTTAAAAGGGGTGTGTACACTTCAAATTAGAGAGTTTTTTAGTGGCAAATCTTCGCCAATTGGTGAATTCCACACAAATAGTCTAGGGAAACATCATGGTCAAATCGCCCGAAATTTTGGGGTTAACGGTACACTATAGAATCTGGCTTTGCCATTGACCACACACTGTCAATGTGCATGCTTGTAATATTCGCCTAGAATCACTTGGACGTGGGTATTAGATCACCTCTGTTATTCACCAGCAATAGTAAAACGACCATGTACCCAGGACCTAATTCGCCAATGGTAAATTAAATGTTCATTGCATGCGTCAACCGAATTCGCCAATATCAATTAAAACATTATAAGCATTCAAGGACCCATTTCACCCCGCTTAAATTAAATGTTCATTGCACGCCTGTGCAATTCACCAAAAATGTAATTAAATTAAATGTTTATTGGCAATTGTGATGCCCGGGCCCTACACAATTCACCAAAAATGCAATCATAGATTTCTATAAATACACTCTTTCTTACAATTTTTTCGTGTCTAATTAGTAAATTGGGAGCTCTCGAGTCTCTATTCACATTTTGCAAATTGAGTTGGAAAGTCGAAGTTCAATGTAGGGCGGAGGGCTAGAGTTACAATCCTACAACATAGGTCCAGGCATTCCTGATTCCTAATTCAGAGAATTGAGAAGGCAGAAAGGTGAGTAATCATTTCTTCATACTTGATAGTATTAGTTTTAACTTTTAATTCATAGTGAGAGGTCAAGACTCAAGATGTCATAGTCAGACATGGGTGAGACTCCCCAGGGTGGTGAAGGGATTAAGATGTCACACAAGGGTGAGATTGAGACTCCTCATGGTGGTCAAGGGATTGGGATGTCAGACAAGGGTAAGACTCCTCGGGGTGGTGAAACTTAATGGATTGAGAGGCCATCAAAATTAACAAAACTTAAACTTAAAGATACTACCATAAAGTCTTTCTTTGGAATTGGCAAAGTTTCTGGTCCATCAACTTCTGCAGTTGTAGAAGCCATTCACAGTAGCTCACCACCACCACAAGGTGGGATTGTCATTGAGTTAAATGCATCAAATGAGGATGAAAATACCGACACGGCAAAAGATGTTCCAAGGGATACACATAATAAGATAATGCACTTGGATGCAAATGCTAGTACTGAAGATGATGTTGGTAGGAAGAAAAGAAAAAGGAAAGTAAAACTAAGGTGAGAGTGGGAGATGACAAGGAGTTTTAAAATTGATTGGGTAGCAAAGTACCCATTCATTGAACCGGTCCCAAACAATGATGAACAACCAACAGAATGCAAGTGTAAGAGTTGTAGCTGGAAAAATAAAAGAGAGAAGAAGATGCAGCTAAAGCTTGACACCATAGAAAATCATATTGGTAAGGTTTATGAAAAACAGATCATAGACGGAAAGGAAACACGAGTAGTAAGATGGAAATCAAAGGAAGAATGTCTTCATGTTAAGTATACCACAGAATATGAAGAGCATAACCACAAAACAACACTGATTGGTAATAGTGGATTTGGAAATACAATCAAGGTTGGGCTTGAAAATGCAGCGAAAGATGCAAACCTAGCAAAGACTGTTCAGATGAGTGTTGTTTTTCATATTCTATCAAGAGGGCATCCTATGAAAGATTTCCCAGAATTTAGTAATTTATTATCTTTTTTGAATGTTTCTCACTATCCTATGTCACATTGGTCAATAAACGTTGGATGGGAAATGGAAAATTGTCTCGCTGAGGTGGAAAAGTAAAATTTACAAGAGAGTGTAAAAGAGTAAAATTTCATTTCATTATCCATAGATGAAGTTACTGTGGTAGATAACACTTCTTGGGTTTGTATGCATGTGTATACCGTAAAAGAACACGTCCGCCGAGCTCATCTACTCCGTGTTCGTAAAATGAGGGAAAATTCAACAGTAGAAAATTTATATTTGGAAGTTAAGAAAACTTTGAATGAAATTGCCGGTATGGATGACTTGACAATTGCCAAGAAGTTGGTGTGTTTTGGAACTGATGGAGCTGCAGTAATGCAAGGTCAAAGGACTGGTCTTTGTGCAAGATTACAAACTAGTATTGCACCATACATGGTTGGCATTCACTGCATGGCCCATCAAATGAATTTACCATATATAATTGTAAGCAATTTCCCTACGGTGTCAAAAGTTGAAGATCTGGTCCACAAGCTCCACTCATACTTTTGCCGAAGTCCTAAACATTTTGTACAATTTCAATTTTTTGTTGAGGGAGTAACAGCAAGAAACAAGCTTCTCAGGGATGTTGAGACCAGATGGATCTTCTTGCATGGACCAGTGGAATAAGTTCTAACAAAATATCAATCCTTGATCGAAACAATGTATGAGCAATGCCTCACAGTAGACAAAGCTCTTGATCTCTTACATAAGTTAAGTGATATAGAGACTCTGTTAACTTTAGCTAGTCTTCTCCCCATGCTGAATTCAATGAACAAACTTGTTAAGAAAGCCCAAGATAGAACTATGTATATCAATGAGTATAGCACTCTACGTAAAATGACATGCTTGAACCTGGATGGTCTATATTCAGATCTAACAGGGCGAAGCCCAAATTTTTTTAGGTGGCAGATAATTACAGATTTGAATCATGCTAAAAAAAATTTACATTTCAATACAAAAAATGAGTTATGTGTCTTTGTAAAAGGATTTTAGATACCAATGCACCAATCTAAGATGGGAAAGCAAGGCAGAGCACTACCAGTTAAAAAGGAAGATTTTGACAGGATTGTTAAATTTGTTAGTGATAATTTGAAGTCTATTGCATATGAACTTTCAACTAAGATTTGTGAAAGATTCCCTCAAGAAGAAATACTTTAAGCCATGGGTTGTGTGTATCCTCAATTTTGGCATTCAATTGGAGATAATCCAAATGATGCAAAGATGTTTCATAAAAAACTAGAGGAATTGATAATGACATTTTCAAAAGATGCATATTGCAATGGACAACCAATAGAAGGAATTTTAAATTTAGATCATCTTAAAAAACAATGTAAACAGTTTGCATTGCTTATGAAACATCAGTTGGTTAACTTGGAGAATCCATTTGAACCTGGATCAATCACAAGGCTTTGGAAAAGGATAGATCAAAGTGAAGCATTGCGTATTGCAGTACCAGAATGTTTGAAACTTGTTGATTTATGTCAAACAATGATATTGGTGTCGGTAGAAGATGAGAGAGTTTTCAGTGCATTAGGGCTTTGAAATCAAAGATCAGAAACAAATTAGACAAAAATTTGGAAACTTGATTGATGTTGTTTGTAACCTAGTATAATGTTAGAGATTTTCCATATGATAGGGCACTAGCAATTTGAAATTCCATGCGTGAAAGACGAGGGTTGTGCAACACTTTAAAAGATGGTGGTGCTACTGCTAGTGCTAGTGTTGAGACAAATGATGGATCGCAGACTCAAAGTCAGCATGAAGATGAAGAAATTTTTAAATACCCGACTCAGAATGAAGATGAACCTGTTAGTACTAGTTAGTTTCTGGATCTTGAGTCCATTTGGGATATAGAAGCCTCAGAGTGAGTCAAGAAGTCTTGAGAAACAATCCCAAGTCCACAAGTCACTCTCCAAAACTATTAAATCGCTTGCCTAATCCAAAAGCCCACTTTTCCCTAAGGATGACTCCTTCCCTTGCCTGGCAACCTAATCCTCCATCCTAGTTCTACTCTTGGCAAGAGGTATCATTTGGTCACAAGGAAGAGACTTGTTAGATTTTGTTAGATCTTTTCATATAGACTTGCATCTTTTGCCCTACGACTACCACTATTTACGACTGCCTGGATTCTTTCATATCCAGGTACGTTATGATAGGCACATACTGGGGCATATTTCATAGTATGGCATGTTTTGGATCCTTCTTGTATAAACCGGTGACCTGGTACTAGTGTACTAGACCTGGAGGATTTGGAGGAGGACTCCCTTCTTCACGTGGTTTGTAGACAATTCTCCCTTATACTCTTCATTTAATGCTCTTCTTTACTTTGCGTCTTTTGTTTTAATTGCTTCTTCTATGTGTGAATCTTTGTCTACCCTAGTGGAGGTGGAAACGGATGGAGACCCTCAGTCTCATCCTTCACCTACCTCCTCCCAACCCCCTCTGCAACCAAAAAAAACCTTCAGTGAAGCCGTGGGTAGGGTTTCGTCGGCAATTGACCAAGATGCCATATTTGTTGCCATCGGTGGAGATGGTGGAGCGAGTCTAGATGGTATGGACCTTGGCCTCGACTCCGACACTATCTCCATTTCACCTAATGATTCTATGGCCAATGAAATTGCTACTGAAAAAATAGGTTGAAAGACACTGCAACTTTTTTTGCCTATGTGGATGCTGATAAATAGAAGCCTCGGAGTGAGTCATTGATGACTTTTGATAATGTATTCCTTGAATTTGTCAATCAAAATAGATACTTATTTCATATTTTTAATTGTGAATTTGGATTATTAGTAAACAATTAGAATTTATTTTCTGAATTATTAGTAAACAATTGAATTATTAGTAAATTGGTATTTGGTTCCACATTATGTTGAACATGAAATGCAACAATTTGTGTCACAAGATCCATAAAATTATTCATATTGCATAACTGTTACTGCTAGAACCTTTCTACTATTCTACATTAAATGCTTAACATGATGTTTGTGGCGATTAGGGTTTTGTGTTTGTTTTTTGTCTTAGTTGGCTAGTAAGCCGAAGTTGTCATGTGTTGAAAATCCAAGTTGTCCTCTCTTTATTTGTCCATGTTAACATCAAGTGTGGTCAAACAATTGGTCAGACATTGAGACAATGAGACATGTTTAATGTTTCATCTCTAACTCACAGATAAATTTCATGTTTAACAATTTAAGTGGGGAGTTAGCGATTGTTGGTGTGGGTTTAAATCACGAGGTCTCTAATTTTTTGAGTGTTAGCATTTTATGTTAGTGAGCTGGAGATTGTTAATGAAATTTCTTTGGTCGCGAGGTCTTGAATTGGTTTGATACCATGCATTATAGCCATGAGAGTTAGCGAGTAAGTACTAAGTCATTAATGGTCTATGTGCCATTGCTCGTGCCTGTTTATGATGGTAAATTAACATAAAACATCAATTTTTGTTGGTACTCACTGGGTCACTGCGGTCAAGAGATAAATTTTGTTGAGATTTTATGGTTATTGCTAGCTTGCAGGTCTTTTATCATCAACTCAGTTTAAGTCATGAGCTTGCGAGTACTGCGAGATTTAAGTTGTCGCTACCTCGCAAGATGTTTTGCAATTGACCATTTTATGTTGTGAGGTTGCGACTGGGTGTGATTTTATGTTGTCGCAAGGTCCCGAGGTGTTTGTGGTTAAGTCATTTTAATTTGCGATCATGCGATGTGGTTGGTATCGTAGCTTAGTTGGTTTCATTGCTTGCTCACAGGTTTTGAAGTTGTTTAGCATTTTACGTTGCGATCTGGCAACAGGTAAGTTTTGGTCTGATTTTGTGGTCATTGCATGCTCGCGGGTTTGTAAGTCTTAAGTCAAAAAGTGTTGCGAGCATGTGATGGCAGTTAAGTCTTGTTCTCGTGGTCTCACAAGGGTTTAAGTCAAGTTAAGTTTTGAGTTGCGAGCTTGCGATGAAATAAGTTATTTTGTTAGATTTGCAGTGGTCGCTAGCTTGTGGGTAAAGAAAAAATATTACAAATGTTGTTGCGAGGTTGCGACTGAAGGGCTTGATGAAGATCAACGGTTTTTGCTCACTCGCGAGCTTCTTTGAGGATTCATAAAAGGGGTTGCGAGCTTGCGATTAAGAGGATTTGGTAGCATTGTTGTCACCATGCTCTATGAAGTGTACCTGTACCTTCAACCATAATGCACTCAATAAATCATTACAAGCAATGGTTAGTAAATTGAAACAATGAAAGACAAAACCATAGCTAATCGACTTATTGCCTCCTAGTAAATGTGAGTATGAAAAATGCTCTCAGATCTGATTATGCATACTCTAGTGACTTGACTACACTTAGATGGAGGATTTGATGGATGAAATGTATGATCTAGCAAGAATGGCATGATTAAGCTATATGATTTCATGATTGATCTAGGAAATGAACTAAGATTAAGATGCAATTAAGCTAAAATTGAGCATGATAACAATGCTAAGAATGATAAACTAGAAGCTAGATGCCTATAGTAACAATGCATAAATGAGAATAAGATGGGATGTAATCATGATATGAAAATGGGACCCTTTGTGCTCCAAAATGAGGTCTATTTATAGGATTTCCAAGGCTAGGGGTGATGTGGCAGGAATCAATGGTCAAGATTGATCTAAAGATATCAATGGTTAAATTGGAAGAGGATGGCAAAGGGGGTTGGATTAAAGGGAACATCTGCCATCTCTATGGTGACAAGTGTCAAGAGGCTTCTAGAAGGAGTAAGATGAAAGGGAACACTTAGTGACAAGTGTCACAAAGGTTCTAGAAGAGGTTGGATGGAAGGGGACATGGTGGTAGGTAGAATGGGTTAGGTTTAGGAATGGTTAGGTTTAGGAGTAGTAGAAGTTAAGAGAACTTGAATTTAAAAATTCAAATAATAGGAAAAGGATAATTAATCTCAACAACTCATAATTGATTTGTTTTAATTAATTAGGGGATTTAGAAGAAATAAATTTGGATGGAGGGAATTAATTAATTAAAGGGGATGAAATGAACCTATTTAATAAATCCTTAGATTTATTAATAAGTAGATGAAAGGGGAAATTTAATCATATTGTTTAGTGAATTCAATTAAATTGGGAAGTGAGATTAATTAAATAATTACTTATTTAATTAATTATCTTCAGACCATTTTTAAGTGTATACATTTTGCCCCTCTTTGAAGCGAGGTGTGGTGACACGTTGATTCAAAGAATAATCTCATTTTGATGATGGTATTGATTTGATAGGATGCCCCAGCTCTTGATTGCTAAATTCTGGTATGATGCTGCCCCCTCGAGAGATCAATTGAGATAATTGATCTTTGGAGTTTTTGCGAGATTGATATCTCGATAGATTTGATTTGATTTCTGCAATGGTGTTTGATGAAAATGTGAGTTCTTTGATTAGCTTGATTGCTTAGACTGATAAGATTGAAAAATCTTGATTGATTAGATTGATAAGATCGAGATTCAGTCTAGTTTCAGGAAGGATTCATCCTGTATAAGACAACAATGATCAAAGCATCTGGTTTCAGGAAGGATTCATCTTGTATAAGACATGATCAAAACATCTAGTTTCAGGAAGGATACATCCTATATAAGACATGAATTCAGAATCAGATCATCTGGTTTCAAGAAGGATACATCATGTATAAGACATGATCTGAATCGATTAGGTTTGATTGACTGATTTGATTTGATAAGGTTGATTAGATAAAGAACTGACAGTTTGTTGATATCAAGATGCAGAAATATTTGGATATGTTGATTGTTGATTTTGTTTGAGGGAGATAGCATAAGATTTGGGCTAGGTCGATATTATCATGAGAGAGATGTGAGTCATCATTCTGATTGTGTATATAGTTGTGATGATACTTTGATGATTCTTGTGATAGATTTAACCTTGGATAAAAGGAAACTTTAGGATCCCATGCAAGAATGAAATGCAAGCTAAAATTCAAATGAAATGCAATGGAATGACCGGACCAGTCACTAGATTATTTTGCATTTTTGTCATCATTGAGATTTTTGAAATGTGGGAAGTGAGTGCAAACATCGATGGTATAATTAAACCATTATGACCTGAGCATTAATTTCCTAGATTTTGATATAGCAAGTTAACACAAGCATTGAGGTATAATTGAACTGAGATGATCTGAGTTTTGTTTGCATAAAACAGGCAGTATTAATCATTTCAATACGTAAATTGGAAATGTCTTCAATGATACTCCGATGATCATGTCCCGAGACAAATTTGCACATATTAATGATTAATTTTCAGACAACAGACAAGAAAAATATCATGTTTCTTCCTTGTTCCTCTTGTCAATGACATCCTAGAGTCACTCAGAAATCATGATATCGAAAATCAATATAGAAAAGTTGAACAATCATGTTACAATCATTATCCAAAAAATATTATCCACTGAAAAGTCTGTGATGTGATTTGATTGGTTTCGTGATCGCTTGATAGTTGATAGTTTGATCTTGTTTTCAATGTTGGATGTGTCTCAGTTTTTGCTTGATAAGAGTTGTGTAACCGTTTGTTCTACTTGTTTGATTTAGCTCAAAATGATCAATAGTTTTTGCCCCCAGCTAAGTGTAGGATTTTGCCCCAAGCCTAGAAACAAAGTCGTAATGATATATCCAATGATCCAAACCATGGTAAGAAGCCACATGGGATGTCTGCGTATGTACAAAGGCTTATGATGCATATGGATAGCACTGATGGAAAATGAATGGATGCAAGTAGAAAAATGCATGAACTAATAGATGGAAGAGCTAGCCGACAGATAGCGCCTGTTTGCCAGGTTTTCACCATCTGTTTTTATTGCACTTTTTTTGATATTTGATTTTTTTTATTTTTTATTTTTTACTATTTTTTATTTTTTTTTATTTTTCACTATTTTTTATTTTTCTGATTTTTCACTGTTTTTTATTTTTTCTGATTTTTCACTGTTTTTTATTTTTATGATTTTTCACTGTTTTTATTTTTCTAATTTTTCAGACATAAAATTTCTTCAGGTGCATGATATTGATAGGTTCTTCAAGTTGATCTTCGTCCTGTGTTGATAGCTGATATGCTCCTGATCCAAATACTATTGTGACCACAAACGGACCTAACCAGTTTGGTTCAAATTTTTCTTTCTTTTCTCAATATGCCTAGTTGCGTGGATTTTCCTTTAGCACTAGTTCTCCCACTTGAAAAATTCATGGTTTGACCTTATGATTATAGCTCCGACACATTCTTTGTTGATATACCTTTAGATGATCAAAGGCATTATGTCTATGTTCATGGATCAGTTCTAACTCTTGTAGTCTAGATACTCTTTGTTCTTCATCTGGGATAAGACCTTTTAGTGATACACGTAGAGAAGGTATCTCTACTTTGATTGGCAATATGGCTTCTGATCCATATACAAGAGAGAAAGGTGTGGCACCTGTCGGTGTGTGGATACTAGTGCGGTAGGCCCATAGAGCAGGGTTTAGTTGAATATGCCAATCTTTCCCAGCATCGTTCACTGTCTTTTTAAGGATTTTCAGGATAGTTTTGTTAGATGCTTTTGCATGCCCATATCCCTATGGATAATATGGTGTGGAGAATATGTGCTTTATTTTGAACTTCTCACATAGCTCTTGTACATCTTGATTCTTGAATGGTCGCTCATTATCAGTGATAATGGTCATTGGTATTCCATAGCGACAAATGATGTAATTCAAGATAAATGCAACAATTTGTTTTCCTGTGATGTTTATGAGAGGTGCTGCTTCAATCCATTTTGTGAAATATTCAGTAGCTACAAGAATGAATTTGTGTCCATTAGATGAGGAAGGATTTATCTTTCCTACCAGATCAAGTCCCCATTGACAAAAAGGCCAATATGTTGCTAAAGCATGTAGTTCTTGTGTTCGTGCATGGATCAAGTTCCCATGCATCTGACATTTTTTGCATGTTCTTGCTATTTTAAAAGAATCTCGTTCCATAGTCGGCCAATAGTAGCCCAAGCGTATGAGTTTTTTTGAAAGGGTAGGACCACTTGAATGAGTGCCACAAATGCCATTATGGACTTCATGTAAAGCCTTCTCAAATTCTTCTTGTTCGAGACATCGTAAGAGAGTACCGTCTAGACCTCGTTTAAACAGGGTATTTGCAACGAGAGTAAAATGAGAGGATTGACGAATAAAGTTTCTCTTTTGGTTTTTTCCTAAGTCAGGAGGTAGGATATTGTCTTTTAGGTATGTGTAAGTTTGGCCATAGCGGGAGGAATCATGTCCAATAATTTGATAGATGGTTCAGGAATCAGGACAATTAAAGGTGGGATGAGACAACTCTTCAACCAGGAATTCATAACGATGTTGATTTTCCTGTGTCTGCAATAGAGAAGCAAGTGTAGCCATAGTGTTTGCTACTTTGTTGTCATTTCTTGGAATATGTTCAAAAGTTATTTCTATAAAGTACTTCTTGAAATCATCCACTATCTTTTTGTAAGGCACAATTTTATCATCTTTTGTTTGATAGTCATCACTGATTTGATTGATGACAAGCTGAGAGTCTCCAAAGACTTGAAATTGTTTAATGTTCCATTCTACAACCATTTTGATACCTGTTACCAATGCTTCATACTCTGTTATATTGTTTGTACATGGAAAGCTTAATTTGTATGCTTTCGGGATTGTATGCCCTTGTGGTGTGATGAATAGAATTTTTCCTCCTGATCCATGTTGTGTTCCTTTATTGATGCTTTCTCCTGGACTGATATTTGGGTGATGTATTGTAAGATATGGATCGAACCCTGAAATGTCTATATATGAACAGGCAAAATTGACTCGCCATCTTTTGAATGGTTTCAATTATTTTTGTCTTGCTAGTTCTGATAGAGAGTTTGCTAAATGTAGATCAGTTGTGCCAATGATAAATGCCTCTGTTGGTTCTATTAGGATAGATAACTCCTCTTGATAAAATTTAGGTAAGGTATCAAATCTCCCATTTTCTGGCGCCTCAAGGAGGTTTTCACCATTAGATGCATCCTTTGATTTTACTTTTTTCTAATCTAATGTTTCCAATAAATGGTTTTCAGCATTAGACCTGATATTGTTTTCTTGATTTTCACTTTTGCGACTAGGAGGTTTAACACCCACTTGACTTGAAGATACGTTAGCGGAATCCTTGGTGAAAGTTGTTGTGGGTTTGATTTCATCAAGATATAAGGATATGGCATGGTCATTTGGTAAGGTATCAATGTCAGTATGTTCTTCATTTTCCCAGTCCATAGGTTCAGGATAGCTTAAGGATAAAGGATCTTCAGGTTGAATAGTTTCAAAGATATTAGGGGTCATGATAGAGATGTCAGAGCTTGTAGTATGTATCTCCATGTCTAGAATGATACTCTCATCAGAATGACCTCGTATAAGAAAATCCTGATCATCCTCGGTTAAGTCCATGTCAGTCGCATGTGATTCTGATTCAAGTATTCTAATTCCTAACATTTGTTCTGCATACGTGTGAACTACATCAACTACTATATATGCTTCTTCATCCCTCTCAATTTGAAGTTTCTCTTATGTTTTTTTCCCTGATAGCAAATGTTCTTCATTCTCTTGATCTCTTTGTTGCTTTTGTTTTTCCATGTTTGACATAATTGATTCAAATGATTGTTCCTTTCTTGAAGATGTTGCCTCTCTATTATGTGAAACACTGGCCTCTTAAGCTGATCTCAGATTACTACAACATTGCAATGGCTTTGATTCTACTGATATTATGATTTCTTGTCCTTCGTAGGGAAATTTTAAGCACTGATGACCTGTTGATGGTATAGCTTGCATGTCCTAAGTCCATGATCTCCCCAAGAGTATATTGTATGGTAGGTCCACGTCTAGAACTTGGCATGCTATGTCCTTCTGCAAAGGTCCCACTATGATGGGTAATACCACAATTCCTTTAGAGGAATGCTCTTCTTCATTATGTGCTTTGATTTTTATCTGTTTCTGGGGATCAACTGCATCTTTTGAATAGCCTAGAGCACGAACCAGATTCATAGAGAAAATGTTCAAGCCAACTCCCCCATCTATTAGGACACGTTTAACAAGCGTTCTATGAATGAGGACTTCAATTTGCAAGGAAGCGCTATAGGGATGTTGCAAGGAATCAATGCTTGGATATGAAGGAGATGAGCTTTGAATAGGATCCTCTGAAATAGGTTTGATGGCAATTTTGGATATCCCTTGGGGAACTTTAGCTTTGGATGCATTATTTGGCAAGGATATTATGGAAGGTTCTTGCAAACTTTCAGGAGGTGTAGGAATATATGCCTTTGTAGCGTCAATTTTCTTATGGATGGATGGATCATTGTTAGACATGGGTGTACGATTTTGATCTTCTTTAGACAAATCCTTTAGGGATCTCTTTAAGAGGTGCATAAAAGAACCACTTTTCTTTGGAGATGTATTTGAATCCTTGTGAGGTTTTAACATAGTTTTATTTTGATTTTGAACTTGTTTGATTGCTCTGATATGTTGGTTTGTTATGTGTTCTTGTCTTTTGCTTTGGTATGTCATGTTGATATGATTTTTAGCTATTTCAAATGTTTTTGTTTCCATTTCAGAGGTTCGATTGTCTATAAGTTGTTTTGGGTAAGTGATCAATTGTCCATTTCAAGGAAATAGAGTGATATGACACTAAAAGAGAATTCAAGTGTTTAAAAGTTTGCAAGTTTTTCGATCTTCGGTTTAGGAGCGCAATGATGATGATTTGATAAGAACCAAGTCTAGTAGGAATGATCTATCCTACGATGTGGGAAAAAATTATCCTAACCAAACATTTTAGTTTCATGATAAAGGATGATTGATCCTAATGAGAAACCATGTTTGAGTGATCAGTTTATCAAAGAGGGTGATAATGCACTTTGAGATATTTAGATCTTGAACTTGTTGGGGGTGAGCACTTTGAAAATCTTGGGGTGTGTATCTTCTAGAGTCTGATTTTGATGGATGATAACTTGACCAAGCAAACCAAGTGAACAATCTAAGCATGGATTGACAGATAACAGGTGTTTATGTTTACTACAAATTGATCAGGAAGAAATGATAAATCTGAAACAGGTATGCAGGACACAGCTCTGGAGTGACAAATGCAGAGTTTCGTACAACATAAGATTCAGCTTAGGATGACATAAGATACAGAGCTATACAACAGAACAGAGTTTTTCATATAAACAGCAGCAACTCATAGGACTTGGGATTATAGACCATATGACAAAATAGATGACTCGTACGACACAGGATAACAGATAGTACAACAAATGATTTTATGCAAGTTAACTCATACGACAGAGATTATGACTCATACGATAGAGAATTACATATCGTACGACAGGTTGCAGAGAATGGTAAAAAAGTGTTTGTTTTGCTGATTTTGATCTTTGAGTTTTGATGATGTTTTGCTGATGTTTCCCAGTTCTTAGGTGTCTGATTTTCTCATTTAGGGATGAATACACAGCAAACACATGATGTGATAAATGACTCCAATCAAGCTAAACCCTAAGGAAGTTGGCTGAGAATGAGAACCTTTGCTTGCTGACTTAGGTACACACCCAATAGCTAATTAGAATACGACCGCTAAGTCTCATGCAATGGATTCTCAACGCCATATTATCCAACTCCAAATGCTAATGGGGGCATGATATGGCAAATGTCTTGGGAGAGTTACTATCTCTCTTGCACAAAGATTATAACCCTTTTGGAGGTGAATCGGGTAGCTTCTATTTTAACCAACACTAGTAAAAGATTCGTTCAGCGCGTCGGGGTATAAACTCAATTAAGAGGTCTCCTAGCCTTGAAAACCAAGGTTTGATATACCCGAAGGTACGGAGGAGAGTTATTCCCGAGCACTATCATTTCTTTGATTTTCATCAAAAATACATTTATTTTATAGTGGGTTGGATTACTTGGTGTTAGCCGTTCCCACTTAGGTCGTTCCCCTCTCATCGGCCTTAAGGGCTAAGAGTTAATAACTCCCCTGGAGGGCAGGCCTACTAAAGAGATGCACTAATGAAAGTAAAAGGATGAGTCTAGCTTTCTGATCACCTAAGAAAGGTGAGAGCATACTCGCCTATCATCAAAGACATGAAATACATGGTTGTTCATTTTTAGCCCAAAATCAAGTGTGCCTAGAAATTTAAATGAATACACCAAGTTTAGTTGAATTCATAGGCAACTTGCAATAAATCCATTAGTAGTCATGATTGTGTTTTGAATTATGTCTTTGAAAAGCATATCTTCGTAAATCATTCTGCAGAAAAGAGTTAGGCTGCCAAAAATCTCACAGACAGAACAAGATTAGCATTAGTGATCTGAACTATGAAATCTAAAAAAAATATATATGAAATTTTATCCTAACTTCAAATAGGCATAACTTTCTACTCGGGACTCGAAATTACGAGTCGTTTAACTCGTTGGAAAGGTCTCCAAGAGTTGTAGATGAGATCTTGAAAGAGCATGCACTTTCAAGGGCTAAAAATGCCTTTAAGACCTTCAAAAATGCAAATTACCAACATATAGACAAACTTTAAAATTCTAACTTGCAGTTTATCAAAAAATCACAGAACCAGAGAGTCGTATGACACAAATTTAGATTTCGCACGGGAATAAAAGCAAACTCGTATGACATAGGATTTAACAAGTAGAAATTCATACGAAACAGAATTAGCTCTAGTACGATAGTGAAAATCAACTCGTACAACACAGGATTTATTAGGAAATTAACTCGTACGACATGAATTTATACCTGATACGACAAGGAAAATGGACTCGTACGAGTCAGGGTGAAGTGTTGTCCTGGGATAAAAGGGAGTTTGTACAAGCAAGAAAAGAAACTTGTACGATTTTCTAAACCAAAGCCAGACAAAGATGAAGTTTGCTGAGGATTAAGAGGCCAAAAGTGATGAATTCGGCCCCACGGTGAGCGCCAAAATGTTGTTCTATGTGAAGTGTACCTGTACTTGCAACCACAATGCACTCAATAAATCATTACAAGTAATGGTTAGTAAATTGAAACAATGAAAGACAAAACCATAGCTAATCGGCTTATTGCCTCCTAGTAAATGTGAGTATGAAAAATGCTCTCAGATCTGATTCTGCATAGTCCAGTGACTTGACTACACTTAGATGGAGGATTTGATGGATGAAATGCATGATCTAGCAAGAATAACATGATTAAGCTATATGATTTCATGATTGATCTAGGAAATGAACTAAGATTAAGATGCAATTAAGCTAAGAATGATAAACTAGAAGCTAGATGCCTATAGTAACAATGCAAAAATGAGAATGAGATGGGATGCAATCATGATATGAAAATAGGACCCTTTGTGCTCCAAAATGAGGTCTATTTATAGGATTTCCAAGGCTAGGGGTGATGTGGTAGGAATCAACGGTCAAGATTGATCTGAAGATATCAATGGTTAAATTGGAGGAGGATGGCAAAGGGGGTTGGATTAAAGAGAACATCTATCATCTCTATGGTGACAAGTGTCAAGAGGCTTCTAGAAGGAGTAGGATGAAAGGGAACACTTAGTGACAAGTGTCACAAAGGTTCTAGAAGAGGTTGGATGAAAGGGGACATGGTGGTAGGTAGAATGGGTTAGGTTTAGGAGTGGTAGAAGTTAGGAGAATTTGAACTTAAAAATGCAAATAATGGGAAAAGGATAATTAACCTCAACAACTCATAATTGATTTGTTTTAATTAATTAGGGGATTTAGAAGAAATGAATTTGGATGGAGGGAATTAATTAATTAAAGGGGATGAAATGAACCTATTTAATAAATCCTTAGATTTATTAATAAGTAGATGAAAGGGGAAATTTAATCAAATTGCTTAGTGAATTCAATTAAATTGGGAAGGGAGATTAATTAAATAATTGCTTATTTAATTAATTATCTTCAGACCATTTTTAGGTGTATACAATTGCTAACTCATCGGTTCCTTTCCAAATTGTTATAACCGGTTGCGAGTGTGCGATTAAAGATGGGGATTGACATGTGGACTTGTTTGCTAGGTTGTTATAACTAGTTGCGAGTGTACAATTAATGAGACTTGAGAGAAGTGACGATGCCCAAATACCATTTTATGTTGCGAGGTTGCGACTAGGTGTGATTTTATGTTATCGCAAGGTCGCGAGGTGTTCGTGGTTAAGTCATTTTAATTTGCGATCATGCGATGTCATTGGTATAACAACTTAGTTGGTTTCATCGCTTGCTCGTAGTTTTTGAAGTTGTTTAGCATTTTAAGTTGCGATCTGGCAATAGGTAAGTTTTGGTCTGATTTTGTGGTCATCGCATGCTCGCGGGTTTGTAAGTATTAAGTCAAAAAGTGTTGCGAGCATGCGACGGTGGTTAAGCATCTTGTTGTCATGGGATCGCAAGGGTTTAAGTCAAGTTAAGTTTCTATTTGCGAGCTTGCGATGAAATAAGTTGTTTTGTTAGATTTGCAGTGGTCGCCAGCTTGCAGGTAAAGAAAGAATATTACAAATGTTATTGTGAGGTTGCGACTGAAGGGCTTGATGAAGATTAACAGTTTTCGCTCACTCGTGAGATTCTTTGAGGATTCATAAAAGGGGTTGTGAGCTTGCGATTAAGAGGATTTGGTAGCATTGTCATTGACTCGCTAACACATGGACTTGTTTGCCGGGTTTTGTAAAAGTTTTGAATGGAAATCGCCAATCAAATAGAAGGGCATGAATTCAAATTTCACTCGAGTACTTCAGCTTTGAATTAATGTCACAGTAGCTAGTTCATGCAAGTGTGGCAATTAATGAGACTTGAGAGAAGTGATGGCGCCCAAATACCATAAATTGCATGATCCAGTCAAGATTTTGTATAATTGCATTAATGCATTCTATCTTCAAGGTAATCTAGTGAATTGAGCTCTACAACAACGTTGGAGAATTCAGAGTGTTGGGTGTGGGAAACTTTCAAAAAATTGGTTAAGTTTTTCTCCTGCAGCTAAAATGAGCCAGGCGACGAGTGGAACTGGATGTTCCAAGCCCAAGTCCAAGGCCTCGAGAAGTGGAGGAGTAGGACCTGGAGGTTCCAAGGCCAGTGCCACTAAGGAAAAGACAATTAAGAAATACAAAGAAGAATTTGTAGATTTGCTGCCAATGACTTCGTTGCTTTGAATACAAATGATTTGACATGGAAAGATTTATGGAGCCAACGTAGAAACCCTACCACGCTTAATATGACTGGTTCTACTTTGTTTCATTATTTCTGGAATAATAGGGTTAAGGGTGTCCCGATGTCAAACCCTTGGGATTTAAATATGGCAAAGTTAATTGTGCCAGATGTGTATGTTGATGTGGATTTCATCAAAGAGTTGGCCAAACGCTATTGCCCAGTATCTAGGGTAATCAGAGGAAAGAACCAATCTGCCCTAGTTTCAATTAACAAAGCTAGCTTTGTTGAAGCTTTCCAGATTACTGGTGTTGCATGTACATATATAGATTTGGAGCTGATTGCAAAGAATTATGACAAATACAAAGGTGTTATCAAGAAGCATGCAATGCCCAGATACATGCCTAGGGTGAATAGGAAATCGGTTATAATTCCAGAGAGTATTGAACCACCATTTGACATTGCACCTTTCCACCATTATATGCATTGTACAATCTATGGATTATGCAGAGTGTTGGGTTTTGACGGAGATTCAATAGTGTTAGTTGAATTACTAATGATGACTATGGACATTCAACACCTAGATGTTAACAAAGATTAGGATTATGTGGGCTATGTGGTTGAACACATTCATAATGCTCTAGTTGAAATTCAAAGTGGTGCACCCAGCCCTACATTCAAGTATTATTCATTATTGATGCATTTAATCTTGTTCTAAAATGTTGAGTTCATGGAAGAAACAATTGGAGATTTTCAAATAAGAATTGGGTGTCTTAATGCCAATACAAGGATGGACCTAGGTTTGGGACAGTAGTTCTCCCCATTCTTCTTTCCTTTTCTTTGAAAATTGGATTGTTTCGCCAATTATGGAGATGCTAGGAATAAATAGGGAACGATTGTCAATTAATGTTAGGAGAGTTTTGAGACCTTACTAGTATGTTCCAAACTGGTCTATTTCACATAACTGGGGGGACTTATTTTTTTGTTAACTTTACTAGTGATCAGAGTCTATCGGTGTCCTCAGCCTCCCCATATTTTACCAAAATTTGTTGCAATTAGGATTGCTTTTATGGAGTTTATCTGACAGTTGACCCTAGTTGAAAAAGAATACCTTGAAAAACACATGAAGGGTTCTCTTCTTCCTATGCTTTGGGTTGTGTCTAATTTTACCATTAGTAGGAGTTCCTTTGATGAAGTAAACAATTTCCTTAAACATTATAGGTTGGTTAATGTTGTGTCTAGATTTTGTGATCCTCAACAATTTATTAAACACGCATTGCCAAAAATGACACCTTGGGCCACAATAAAGGACCATGAACCATTGGATGATGAAGATGTGGTTAAAAATTTTCTAAGAAAAGATGAAGTACAAGAAAGGAGAAGAAAATGGAAAAATTCATGAGAGTTGAAGCAGAATTGAAGGCTGTTGGCCCTAGTTTCTCAAGTTTTTTCCCTGATAGCTCGTACCTGGATAGGATTAACAAAATGTTGAGTTTATATGAAACTTTGATGGAAAAAATGCCTCAAATTCCAGAAGTGGCTGCTCAGCAGCAAGACCCCCAAGATGGACATTCTTCACATGGCAAGAGGCCACTTAGTGTGTTTGTTGATGATGTAGAGAGTGGGGATGAAGTTAAATCTACCCAAGTGCCAGTTGCAAAGAAACAAAAATCTAGTGAGGTCGGTACAATTGTGAGGAGAGACCCTGCTAGAGAAATCGTTATAGAACAAGGACACTACTTTCATCAAATAAGGACACATCTCAAAGAAGCAGGGCAGAATGAAGAACAGGGAGAAACAAACGAAGCCCTTGCTTAAGGCTTTGATGAGCGTGTGATGTTGCCAAATGAGTTCAGAAAGATGATGACTTTATTAAGTCAGATGAATTTAAAAGTTTTTTGACAAGGTTGAAACAAAAACAATTAAGACAAAATCTGATCATAGAGGAAGCAAATGAAGAAAAGAAAGAGGAGATCATCAAGGCACTGCAGGAATATGATCCTAACAAGGAGAAAATATATGTGGAATAGGCAAGACAATTGATTAAGAGTATTAGTATGATTATGATGCCTGACTGGGATATCCAGTCTATTTTTATTATTGATCAAATTAGGAAGCAAGAGGACCCAATGTTTAAAACTGAATTTGAGATTAGAGATGTAATAAGAGGATCAAGATTTAATCCTAAGTCAAAGACACTTGCTTCTTGGTCTTTGGCCCCTTCCACTCAAAATCCCCACCTTCTAAATATCCAAGTAGAAAAGAAAGCTGACAGAATGATCTGGAACTTGCAGAACACAATTGACACAAAGATTGCCTCATTTTTAACTCAAGTTTCTTTCATGAATTTATCAAAAATAGAGGATTTGTCAAGAAGATACACAGAAACATATACCCAATTGATTGCATTGTCTAAAAAATATGAAGAGACGCTGATGAAGAAGGCCGCTCTGGAGGAAGAGTTAGTGGAGTTGAAATTTTTTTTGCAAATGAGCCCCCTCCAATACAGATTATAGAACAAGTACAAGAAATACCAGTTGATGTGACAGCAAAAATGGAGGAATACACAGGGAAAATTGAAAAGATTGAAAAGGAACAAAATTTCAAGGCTATATCTGTTGTGTCAGGAATTATAAAACATGGGATTAATGTATTGAAAGGAAAATTGATGGTAGTGCATGATTTGTACATTTCTTTGAAAGAGGCAAGTAAAACATCCTCTGAGGTTGTCGCTTTGCTTGGACCTTTGTTCAATGTTTGGTCAAGAAGAAGTAGATTAATGGATAAGTTAGATACTGCAATGATGTATAGTAACGAGTTCCCTCCCAAGATCAGTGACACTAAAGACATGGTGGAGGTAATGAATGCAACTTATGCATTTTTCACAGGGAAGGATGTGCTTATAAATGAAAAATTGCAGACATTTGGGGAAGGTTATAGTAAATTGGTGCCTTTAATTTATGGTAGTAATGGAGATTTGAAATCAGTTTTTGATTAGACCAGCGAATTTGATTTGATTTTGGAGCAAGAAGAAATAATCAAGCATATAAATGAACAGGTTGATGTTGATTTCCTTAATGGTATGCTTGATTCACTGTTCAAGGTTGAGGTTGACCATGCAAAGTTTATTGTTGAGTCCGAGGTAGTTACAGATGCCAGATGGAAAGATTCAGTTGCAAAGTTGGAAGAGGTAAAGGCATTTAGTTGGCCAACAGACAAAGAGGTGGACAGGTGGCAAGCCATGCTAAAGCCAAAGAAGAAATGTCAAGTTGAGGTTACTACCCAAGATTCCTCACAGTAATTCTAAGCTTGTTGAATCCTCATCTTATAAAAGGATTCCAAGATTAATTTGAGAGGGATGGCCACTTTTTATTTTTGATCGGTAGAGAGGGATGGCCAGTTGGCCACTTTTATTGATGTTGAAACTTGAAAACTCTTATATAGTTATAATAGCTCAACTGTTCAAGAATTTGATAAGTGCATAGCTGAATCACATTATGAATTTACTTTCTGATATCATGATTCATTATCAATATAATATCAATATCTTTTGCAGTTTGAGATCTTCACATAATTGTCTTTGTGTTGAATTTATGTTTTCACTATGAATTGAATGGTCAAGGGTTTTTCAATTTACATATGAATCTGGGTTGTGTATGTAATGACATTATTCATAATTTCATTCCTATTTATCTGCAAATGAATCTTATTGAATTTTATTATCAAGTTGTCTTTGAATTGTAAGTGACTCTATGCCCTAAGATAAGGCTCTGGTCTGTTGTCTTGATGTTGACTTGGTGAAGTGACCTTCCAATTATAATAGTTGATTCGTTGTGGTTGAATATGTTTTCTTGTTGGCCTTTGATTATGAAATTGTGATTTTTCTATAACATCTATCATGGAATTGGATCCTCAAAAGATATTCCCTTTAATTGAGTTGCATGCATGTTTTACTAATTATGTTTTATTCCTATCTATTGTGGTGTTTGATACTTTCATTCTTAATACTCTTATGATTTTATATACTATGGATGTTTATGTAATATATATGGAGGTGTTATATGACTATAATCCACCCACCAATTACAATGAGGTGAATGCTTAATATGATTCCAAACTAACAAAAATTTTGCATTCCCGGGCATAGTAGGAAGCATTAAATGAAAAATTACATACACCATAACAATGCAACAAATGAAAAAAGTTAAAACTCATGATTTTGATCATTTGAAAGAGATAGAATTATACACAAAATAGATTTATATATAACTCCTTCAAGAACCTACACAAAGCTTGACACTAAATGCTTTTCATTTTCTCTGTAAATGACTATACAGTATACAACTTGCTCCCTTCACCTAGAGTCTAGAATCACTACTAGAACCAAAAAAGGAACCCCAATGACTATAAAACTTGCAAAACTTCTTGATACATTGCATTATAACCCTAATGCCTTTGGATAGAATGTGAGATGTTACATTATGTCCAACAGATCATTTCTAAATAGAGGAGGAAGCCTTCATGCCCAGGAACAAAGAAAATGGAAAGAGGAGCTCAAGCCTTCATGCCCATGATCAGGGAAAGGGGAAACATGAGCTTTAGGGTAAATGTAATATGTTGGGGAGGAGTCACAGCTTCCATTTTGTCACAAAGATGACTGGCTGCCACTCCCCACCCAAAAAAATCCTTCTTTCATTCCTCTACGGGCTCCTTCTTCAAACCCCTTGCCATCCTATGGCAGAGTAGAAGCAGAGGATGTGCCATGCTTGGCCTTTCTTGACAATAAAAGGCTTTCACACCCCCTCTAACAATAAACAAACTCACACATAAGAAAACAAAAAAACACCCATCCGATATCACCGAGCACACAACAACTCCATGCATGATCCTAGTCAAACATCATCTTCCTTTTTGAGGAAAAAACCACTCTCAAAAAATGAAAAAGGTTTCTTTTCTCCTCTACCAATTAAGTCATCACTCTATTGTATTTATAACATTTTCACACTTCATTTGGTGATGCTCATTCACATGAAAAATCATCATTTTGGTGTTTTTGAACATGACTATAGACTCTAGAAGTCATGCCTATCAAATCCACTGCATCCTGTTAAGGCACATCTATTGTGAACAATTTTGTTCGGATTTTATTCCTCCTTGATTGGACAAATTTTTCTTTAGAATCCCTGACAACAAGCAACCTGAGCTCTTATTTCTTAGAGAAATCTATGACCTCCCATCTCTAACTCAGAAGCTATCTAATCCTTTTATGCCTCTAAAACCGTCATCCTCGCTTTTCTAATCAACCTCGACTCGAAAGAAACCTTCAAACTAGTCCCTCAGGATGAATCACCATCCAAGCCTTAAAAATTTTAGGTTGCGAGCTAGCGACCAAATAGTTTGTGGTTAAGTTTTATGGTTATCACCAACTCACAAGGTAAAATGTCTGAAGGCGTGATCAAGCCGCGAGCTGGCAACAAGTTGGTTTGGGTTTATATCGCGAGGTCTCTAGCTTTTTGGGTGTTAGCATTTTATGTTACCGAGCTAGAGATTGTTAGTGAAATTGCTTTGGTCATGAGGTCTTGAGTTGGTCTGATGTCAAACATTATAGCCACAAGAGTTAGCGAGTAACTCATTTCATATAGTTAACGCTATCTCTCATGTTTGTTTAACGTTAGCATTTTTAGGTCATGAGCTAGCAACTAGACAGTTTGTGGTTAGGTTTAATGGTTACCGCCAGCTCACAAAGTTAAATTTCTGAAGACCTGATCAAGCCGCGAGCTTGCGAGTGAAGTGCTAGCGGTTAAGAGATAAACATTTTTATGTTGGCGAGTACGCGACAAGGGTTAAAGTTACCACTATCTCCAAGTTGCTACAGTGATGAGGACTTAACATTTTGTGGTCAAGAATTGGTGAGTGGCAGTTTAGTTTCCCTCAGTCGCTAGATCTCGAGGTTACAAAGGCTTAGCATTTTCAGCTTGCAAGTTGGAGATAGAGAGAGTTGTAAGGGCTTGTCGCTAGGTCGCGAGATTCCCTAATGGGCAGTCTTCCAAGCAGAGAGTTGACGACTATGTGCCACGTGTTTCAATGACTTAAAGTTAATATCTTGAAATCGCTAATATTTTTTTTTTTGGTTTGAAAATAGCTTGAAATCGCCAATATTTTATTTTTATGGTTTGAAAATAGGTTGAAATCACCAATATATTTTTTAAATGGTTTGAACATAGGTTGAAATCGCCAATGCAAATATTTTTTTGGTTTTAAAAACATTACAATTCGCCCATGCAAATATTTTTTGGGTTTTAAAAACATTGAAATTCGCTAGGATTTTTCACAAACTTTGAGCAATCACGGCTAATTTGCCAATGGAGATTATTATTTTTCTCCATAAACTGCAAAAATTCGCCAGTAAAATTAAAATTTTCCTCAAAATTATACAACTTTTGCCAGGTTTTTACACCTTGTCCAAGGGGGGGGGGGGTTTCTTAAAGTTTTCCCTGCTTCAAATGGGTTAGAAAGAGGTTAGGATGTGCAAGTTGGGAGGGGATAGGGTTTGTTAGACCCAGGGTCAAGTGGAATGAGTTAGGTTAGGGGGTGGTTAGGCTAGGTAGTTAAAGATAGGAGCCATGTGCTTATTTGAATTTAGAAATTCAAATAAATAGGAAATAGATAATTAAATGCAACAAAAGATTTATTTATTTTATTTAATTATAGGATTAGAAGAATTAAATTTGATGGGGGGAAATTAATTAATTTAGATTAATCAATCAAAGGGGGATATTTGAATGAACTATATAAATAAATCATCTAAATTTAATTATAAGTAGAAGAATTACATGGAATTAATAAAATCACTTGCATATTTAATCAATTAGGAAGGGTTCACTAATTAAATAATTATGTTTTTAATCAATAATCTTCGCACCATTTTTAGGTGTATACAGGGGAAAGTTGGATTTATACCTCACATTTTCCTATGTAATTTATGAAAATTATCTTCCCCAAAAAGGGGGATAGGGGGTTGAACATAGGAATAGTTGGAGGAATTGGATTGCACTGGGTGGTATGAATTTTTCTAGCAATTGCCTTTGCACACATAGGAGAATAGGTGAAGCTTCTTGTTTGTTCATCAAATTCATCATACCTAAGTTTTCTTCTCTTCTTATCAATTTGTATAGTAATTACACTATAATGAAATGTATATTAGTCTAGAATACGTAGGATGTCTAGTAGCATGTATAGTCAAGTGGTTGAAATTCATCATAAACTTAAATGCTCTACATTCACATCCCTAAAATGTTTAGGACTGACATTTTATGAATTGTTGATAATATTACAAATGAGTGAAAAAAATCTATTAATGCCAAAATTGTTTGCACCCGATTTGTCAAAATAGAAATGATACAAATTGCCTTCATAATTTGAGTAATTAGTCACTTAAAAAATTCAAGCATGATCAAACTACATTTTATATTGTTAAAAATAACACACCTGTCTTTCTCAAATCTAGTATTGAAAATAAACATTTTATTTTTAGACCAAAATATAGATTGATATATCTTCTGAAATCCAACATTAGAAATGAACACTTATTTTTATCAGGTTAGATCATAGTATTTAATTTTTCTTTTTCAAACCATATTTTTTAGTTAAACATTTTTATCCGATCTCAAATTTGGATGATGTTCCAAATTGACAATTAAAAAGAGGCTATTTGAGAGTAGTTTGTCATAATTAAAACTTTTTTTCACTAAATTGATTGCAAAAAACAGAATATATTGTTTCCTCTCAATTTCATGAGGGTAAATCAATGAGATATAATTCATTATTTATTTAAATTTTCTAGTCTTTATATTTCATGTTTGATTATAATTTAGCCCATGTGCCTTGCACACACATTTGAGATAGATTATTTCTCCTCAATTAGAGTGGCCCTATATAAAGTAATAATTATATCAACTTTTACCAAAATCAAGGTTACTATTGCCCATATGCTTTTCTCCAGTTGACCAGTTAATCATAATAATCTTGTCCTTGTGACAAATACATGCACAAGTTTCTAACGTAAAAAAATCACTTCAAAGCTGATGTTGGGGTATTGTGAGATTTTGCCAAGATCAAGAGCTCAATGAAATGTACAAAATAGAGACACAATATAGGACAAGAATAAAATGTATTCTCATCAATAGAAAATGATCAATAATAATAATTACATACAATGTAGATGAGCTTGCTTATATAGGCAAGGCTAGGGATATGTGAGCACACAAACATGACATGTGGCTCAATAAGAAACAAGGGTAGGTAGGAAATAGGTGTGGGTAGGTAGGAGAAATAATATAATAGTCCACATAAGGTGGATCACCCACTGAATGTGGAGTGTAACAACAAGATCAACACCATAAAAGGTGGAATTTCTCCTACACACACTATCCCAATGTGGCACAAACACCCAAGTGTCTCATACCCAAACTACTATGAAATGCATTTCCTAAGTAAACTTAAGTAAGTGTAATAATATCCAAGATGAATAATTATTTACACCAACACCCCCCCTTAAGTGCAACTTAGGGGAATGCACTTAAGTCTACAATGCAACTAAGCAATGCAAGATGGGTCCTGGCTACTAGGCCATGTTAGGTACCCATGTACAAATGCAAATGCATGAAAACCAATGCAATGAAATCTCTCACAAAGTGGGGAAATAGAGAAAAACCCAATGGGAAAAAACCCTCCCCCAAAAGAGAGATGAAAAACATACAAGAGAACTCTCATAGAAGAATGTGAAGGACAAAACCCCATGTGAGGAAAAAGTCCCCCCCATATGAGAGAAGAAGAGAAGCTAGGAAGCCCCCCCTCAATTTGGAATCTGCACCAATGATAGAAGCTCGATGTATGAAGAAACTGCTCCATGAATGTCTAACAACATTCCTCCCCTTAGGAAGAAAAAAAACCAAAGGTGTATCCATGAAGTCTCCCCAATCATGAAGGGAAGATGTATGAAGAAAACTCGTGATGAAAGGAATGTCTGAAAACTGCTCAAGTGTCCCCATGTCGATGCTGAAAGATACCCCCTCCAAAGGTGGTAAATTGTCCCACATTGCTGAAAAAGGCGCTCCAAGATCTAGTGGAGATGGATGTAGAACATGTCCCAAAGACTCACATGTCTCCTCAAAACATAAAGAGACCTCCTCCAACTGTTGTACATAAGTATCCACAATCATGTCAACCTCGAAAGAATGATCATGTAGAGAATGAACAAGAGGGTCAGAGTGTGCCCTCGCAAGAATCGAAGAAGGATCACCTTCATCAGAGAGAAGATGAATGTAATCAATGATGTCTCCCAAATCTACAATGTAGGATTCTATAAATAAACCTGCAATATCTGTCAAGTAATCATCCCATGAATCTGAAGCTGGAAGACAATGAATATCCTGCTGCACTGAATCACATGAAGGAAAAACTGTCGCACTATCCGCATCATTAGGTGCAATAGGTGATGTGATATCAATATGAGGAGATGAAATACAAGGCTCAAGAATGGGGTCACATATGAGAATCCCCATGTTCAAGTGCCCAAAGTTCTCCTCAAAATCTGAACCATCACAAGAAGTGTGATCATCATGTGTAGAATCATCAAATGTGAAATCATCATCATCAACAAAATCTGAAAAGGAGTATAACCGAGATGCATGATCAACCACCCCAGTCACAATGATAGCTCTAGTCTCCAAGTCTCTAATGAAAACTGAGTTTGGTGTGAACTCCACAACTCTCTTAGTTGTGCCATGTGTGATTTGATAGATAGAAAGGAGATTGTTTGTCAAGTGGGGTACACACAACACATCATTGAAGGAGTTATCCCCAATGTCAATAGATCCTTTCCCAATCACATCCATGTATGTATGATTGCCCATCAAAATCTGTGGCATGGTGCAAGGCTCAAATGTAGAGAACATAGACTACGAAGATGCCATATGATGAGAAGCCCCTGAAACTAGAAGCCATCTCTCTGAATTATGACTGATAGTAGCACATAGAGCTTTTCCTTTTCTTGTTCCAAAAGAGTGAGTCTTCCCACTTGTAGAAGCCATGAATGCTTGCCCTTTTCCTTTTGAATGTGAGGAAGTGGAAGTTGATGAATCATCCTTCTTGTAGACTTTAGGCAAATCAATGTTATGCTTTTTGATGATATGTGTGAGTTCATCAATCTTCTTAGAATGGCAACGATGCTCCTCATGACCAATCTTTTTACAATAAGCACAAGTAGGTCTCTCCCTCTTTGGTGAATTATCTGTCTTGGAAGAGGATGAATCTCCTTGTTGTGGAGAAGATGGTGCTTTTTCTTTAGGCTTTGGTTGCCATTTCTTCTTGTCTGAGTTGTCCTTTCCTTGATTTCCTTTGTTCCCTTGATTTGCCACTAATGCTTGAGACTTAGAAGCCTTAAGAATGCCCATGCTTATCAAATTAGTTTGTTCCATCATCAACATTTCATTGAAAGCATCAAATGTAGGCATTATGTAGCTTGAACCCATTGTCATCCTATGGGTTTGGAAACTAGAAACAAATGCTGCATATTCTTATGGAAGCTTGCCTATCAAGTTGAATATCAATTGAGTATCCTTCTTATCAATGCCACAATCTTTGAGTTGTGCCCTCAACTCATTTGCCTTAGTGACATAATCTTGTATAGTATCAAAGTTCTTGGGATCTAGCATGGTGAGATCACTATCAATTTGATATCCCCTAATCTCATCAACTTGACCATACAAGTCTTGAAACTTTTGCCAAGCATCCTTGATTAGAGTACACTTCTCAATATGAAAAATGAGATCCTTTGATACATACTTTCTTAAGGTACCAATTGACATGATATTTTTAGTGAGCCAATCCAAGTGACCAACTGGATCAACCTTAGGATCAGCTGGAGCAACAATAGTTCTATCAATGTAATGAGTGAGTCCTTTTTCCATAAGTTTACTCCATGCATCAATTTTCCAAGTAGCATAATTATGAGGAGTTAAGAGAGGAAACTTAGAAGAACCCATAGTAGCAAAAAGGAAGGAACACAAGAGCACAAAAGCACAAGAGACACCCCCCCAAATTCACTCAATCAAAGTACCCCCCCAAAAATGATGAGTTTGGCACTTTATATGTAGTGTGTGTACAATGGGCCACTTGCAAACAATAGGCTGAGAACTACAAAGAAAAAGATCAGAAGATAGATCTATGCAATACAAATACCAAATTGGCCAAATAAGACCATATGATGAAAGTACAATTTCTACCCACAATTGTTACAAACTGATAGCATATTCTGAGAGTAGACAAAAAATAATGCACTTTCAAAAAAAATGGCACCTGAAAAGGAGTTCGTATGAGCCCGAACGGAGACCTGGAAGTTGTAGAAACGGGGATTGGACAGGTACAGTCACCAAAAACTGATAATTCTGAAAAATTTGTCTATCAAAATCAGAAAATAATTCCACCACATGAAATTACATGAAATTTTAGCCCATTTAAAAAAAAATGCACCCAAAAAGGAGCAAAAATGAGCAAGTTATGGCCATTTGAAGTTGAACTGCAAAATCAAAAAGCTCAATGAGAGGGGGGCCTGCAAAATTTTTGAAAAATGCTCATGTGGTGCTGACATCAGAAATTCACTATGTTAAATTTCATGGCCATATGACCGTCGCAAAAACTTTGCCTCCCTATTGACTGGGCATCCGTACTGTATGGACTGCTGACTGGGCAGGTGACTATGCAGGCTGTACCGTACGGATTTGCTAACTGGGCGGTGTGCGTCAGCTCTGCGTGGTAGATGATGTGGCGGATGACTGTGTGTATAGGTTTTACCCGCGGGCCAGTGGCCGCCTGCCATGTGGCGGACGTGAGGCCGCCTGTTTTAGTGGTCGCCGGCGGAGGGAGCGGCCGGAGCCGAGGGGCCGACAGAGTCTGTGTCCCGGCCGGTGGGAGGGGGCTACGGTCGCCGGAGAGGGGAAGCGGTCTAGACGACGGCGATGGGGACGACGGGTACCGGCACGGGCAGCGGCAGGTACAGGCACGGGTGGAGCTTGGCGAGGACAGGATGACCGACGCTGACAGCGGCAGATGGGAGGACGGAAGCTAAGGCGGCCGACGAGAGGACGGGGCCACAGCTGAGGATGCCGGAGGTGGTGGCGGCACGGGCGACGTGGACCGATGTTGCAGAACCAACGTGGAGGAGGGTACGGCGCCGGCAGCGGCGACAGGTGGTACGCCTACAACCTACAACATGCAGGTACACACTGCCCGGGGGGGGGGGTCTGCGGACCCCCCAAAAACACTTTTTTTTTTTTTTTTTGATTTTTGATTTTTTTTCGATTTTTTTGATAAATTTTTCCGTTTTTTTTTTTTTTTGGCGAAAATTTTTCATTTTTTTTTAAATTTTTTGGAAAATATATAATTTTTTTTTCGAAATTCACACAATAATAGTAAAATTGGCGAAAAAAAAATTTCTCACCAAAATAGGCCTACTTTATAACCAAAATTCATGGAAACGGCCTTCTGGACACAATGGCGGAGTCGGATCTGGTCTAGGACACCTCCAAAAGATGTTGCTCCTCAAATCTGCCTCTTGATGTCACAATAATGCCTCTTCAAGACGAATCAATGAAGCCACAATGGCTCTGATACCATGTGAGATTTTGCCAAGATCAAGAGCTCAATGAAATGTACAAAATAGAGACACAATATAGGACAAGAATAAAATGTATTCTCATCAATAGAAAATGATCAATAATAATAATTACATACAATGTAGATGAGCTTGCTTATATAGGCAAGGCTAGGGATATGTGAGCACACAAACATGACATGTGGCTCAATAAGAAACAAGGGTAGGTAGGAAATAGGTGTGGGTAGGTAGGAGAAATAATATAATAGTTCACATGAGGTGGATCACCCACTGAATGTGGATTGTAACAACAAGATCAACACCATAAAAGGTGGAATTTCTCCTACACACACTATCCCAATGTGGCACAAACACCCAAGTGTCTCATACCCAAACTACTATGAAATGCATTTCCTAAGTAAACTTAAGTAAGTGTAATAATATCCAAGATGAATAATTATTTACACCAATAGGTATAATATGTATGTTACAATATTTTGATCTCACAATCTTGAGGTCTGCAACAAGTATTTGGAATTTTACTTATATATTATCTACAAGTTATGTCACAAGTGGAGAATTTGGGTATCATATGCATTATGATGTACTATTCTACTAAAGTATCCAACCCTCTATAACTACTACCAAATTTTATGTGGATATAAACATAGCTTAAAACTAGTTTATTTTATCAAACTATTGTTTTGATAAGAATCTAGTGAAATTTATTTTAAACAAAACTACTATAAAATGGTTGAGATTCTTTTGAAAATAATTTTTTTGGTTTTCTTCTTCATTATTTTCCCTTTCCAAAACATATTGAAGGTCTAAATTAGGTTGGGGGATGTAAAAGTTGTGACTATTTGAATGCTACCCATTTTTGTTGCAATTTGCATGTTGGAGATTATTAGCTTATTTTGGATTGTAGTCATTCGAGTTCAAATGATGATTATTGTTGCTACTCACACATAAGTGGAAAATTAATAAATTATAATCCTTTCATGGGTTGACTCCTATTTCTATTTAATGATATTATTGTAGCGTCCTAAAATTGTGACACTTGCAATTTCGACTGCATTTCGGTCTTCACGATGGCGACGCAACACGCAACCTGAATGGAGACCCCGAAACTCGCTCACGACACCAAAAACTGCATTTTTCATGCACCTTGGCCTGAACCTCCTTGCACCCTACTACCCAGGGAGGTGGGACCAGAGCGCCCAGCGCCCTGGTCCCTCGGGACCAGGGCGCCCAGCGCCCTGGTCCTTGGGTCCTATTTTGGGCCCGGTTTCCTAAGTGGCATCGGGTCTTTTTTATTGCAATTTGGAAATATACTTCCCTGGTCGGCCTAAGGTCGGGAAAATCAGTCTATCAGCCCTAATTGACAAGTATATAAACTACATTTTTCTCTCTCATTTGGACAAGTGAGAAGAAGACGAAAAAGGCGTGGAAACTATACTCAATCATTCAAGCATTCAAGCATTCAAGCAATTGATCATTTCAAGTCTCCATTCAAGGCTAAGTGTTGCATTCAAGTCAAGGATTCAACCATTGAAGAGGAGATCACTTACTTCATGCTACAACATATTACAACATACAACATCTAAACCTTCGCACATAAGGATACCAACATCCTTAGAACAAGGTATTAGTACTTGTTTGTCATTACAGTCATTTACATTTACAGCACTTGCTCATTTCTTGGTTAATTCCAAAACTGGGGTTTGACCTAAAGGCAAACCCCTAATCCCTAACCCCCGAATCGTCTTCGCTTTTCTGTGTGTAGGTTGCAGGTACGCGGCTGAGATTGGAGATCTGGAATCCTTGTGCAGAGACGAACCGATCCCCCTTCGTTTCGCGGATTTTTCGGAGGACCGTGGCGCCGGGCGCCATCGTCCCGACAACTTTTTCTCAAATTTGCAGGACAGCGTCGTATCGACATTCTACTGCTAATTCCAGGTCCACAGCTTCATCCTATAACCTAAACTCAGTTTATAAGCGAATCTTTATGACTTTCTATGCATTCCTAGCTTAATCAACATTCTTTACAAAAGAGGGTAGCTTTGCTTTCCAAACCCTTGAAATTCATTTAGCATCCAATCCTACATGGTGTGGGATTGGATCTTATGAGTTTCAACCCCTCTTTTGAATGTAAAGTCTATCTCCTAAGTGAAAAACCCATCGAATCCTAGCGAACCTCCCTTCTCTCTCCTCGGAGTTAGAAGAGGGGAGACCAACTAGGGTTCGACCGCGATTTTTCCGCTTTACATTTTGGTGAACCCGACGTGAACATCCTTTCTGATTTTTTTCATGCTTAGATCTGAAAAAGTTGATTACATTTCCATGTTTGATCTTTTGCAAAATTTTAGAGGTAATTGCATAAAAACCCTAAAATTTCCTTTTGAAAATTGAACTTGTGAAATGCTTAATTTTTAATGCTTAATTCAAATCTGCCTTTCTATTACAAATTATCAATCCATATTTGTGCTTTAATTTTGAAAATTAAGTGGTTAAAAGTCAAAACCCTAATTTTTGAAACCCTCTTGATTCAACCTTTGTCTGATAATTTGACCGATCAAAACATTTCCAAATCAGCTGTAACTTTGGATTCTGCAATAAAATCACAACATCTTTCATCCCTGAAAATTTGGAAAAAAGTTGCGAGGACCGTGTTGCACTCCGAGCGCCATCGTCCCCGACATTTTTTCCAAAATTTTGGGAGCGAGATCTTGCTGTATTTTTCTGCTAAAATCCAGAATTTTGGCTGATTTTATCAATTATAACACCTTCAAAATTACAGTCAAAGTGGGTCTTGTGATTGCTTGGTCTAGGGCTCTTAATCATTCAAAAATCATCAAAATTGAAATTTTGTGTCAAATTTGTGTTCTTACTGTTTTAAATCTGAAAAGTGTGTTTTTATTCATTCAAAATCTCAATGCTTTATTCAAATATTTGCATTTTGTGACTTTTGAAATTAAGTGCTTAATTACAACAACATTGATTTCCGCTTTCAAAATTGAATTTTGCGTGAAATTGAGTCAATTTTTGAATTTCAAAACTTGCATTGCTTTTGACATTCCCTCTAAAATCATAAAATTCAAAATTTCAATTTCCCTCTCTTTTTCAAAATTCAAAATTTTGCATTTTTTGACAATTTTGATAGGGTTCAATTTTGAGATTGCAACTTTAATTTGGCCTATCTACAGATCGTAAAATCTCTCAATTTTTTCAGATTAGCTCTAAAATCATCATACCTTTCATCCCTGCAAATTTTGAAAAAAGTTGCAAGGACCGTGTTGCACTCCGAGCGCCACGGTCCCGAACATTTTTTCCGAAATTTCGGGAGACTGTCATGATTGCATTTAACAGCTTAAATCTGGAAGATTGGCTGGTTTTACTGAAAATTGCTACCTCTAAATTCAAAATTTCCTCTTCCTCTCTAGTGCATGAGTTTTACAACAATAAGCCCTACTTACACTATTCCCGTTAGACGAAGCCGTAGAATTAATTCTTTCCGAGGTTTAATTACCGAGGAGATGGAACCTAATTTGAGTAGCCTTTTTAACGAGGATATGGGTAATTCCTCTAATCCTCTGAATGATGAAGAAGCTCCCCATGAAGTTTTCGTTGAACAACTTTCAAAATTGGATAACCAATTTGACGATTTTTACCAATGGATGTCTCATGAGTATCCCGATAGTCAAGCTCTTCCTTTAATTGAGGGTCTAAAACGCATGCTTCAAAGTGATAAGAATGGAATTGATGTTTTGCGTAGTATTTCACATATTGTGAATTCGAACATGATGCCTATGAAAAGTTGTGCTGAATCTTTAGGTTATACACAACCTCCTACACAAGTCAATCATTCTATTCCTTTGACCACTCCTATTGCTAGCATACCTACCTTTACATCAAACATCATGGCTACTTCTATACAAGACATTCCCCCTGTGATCACTAGTCATGGGGGCAATCATCCCTCTTCTTCAGTTAATCCTATTCCTTCATTTAATCCGACTTCTTCATACATTCCTTCAATGAGTGTTCCTATTACATCTTTACAAATGAACATCACACAAGGGGGCAATTCATTTAACCATTCCATTCCTCCTTGTAGTGTTCCTCTTGTCCAATCATCCCCTATGGTTGACTATCATAGGGTCCCACCACCTTACTCTCTGCCTTCTTTCAATAACATAACACCTCCATCTCAATCTAAGACACCTAATATGAACTCTTCGACTGAAGCGACCATTAACAATCTTGCAAAAACTGTCTCTTCTTTACAGCAACAAATTGCCTCTATGAATCAATCTAAGTTTAGTTTGCCTACATTTGATGTTGCGAGCCCACTTTCTCTTGACATTGTTCGAGCTATCCCTCCTAAGCATGTTGAAATCCTGCATTTGGAACTTTATAATGGTAAAGGAGATCCTCTAACACATGTTAAGACTTTTCAAACAATTTGTACTGATTTTGCTTATGACCCAAGGTTGCTTGCAAAACTATTCACTAGAACATTAAGAGACAAAGCCCTACAATGGTATTTCTCGTTGCCTTCTTATTCCATTACTTCTTTTGAACAACTTGCAAATGCTTTCATTCAACAATTTCAAAACAATATAAGTCCTAAAGTTACTTTGATTGATTTAATGCATTGTAAACAAGGTGTTAAAGAAAAAGTGACTGATTTCATTGGTAGATATAAGCATTTGTATGCTCAAATTTCTTTTCCAGTGCCTGACAATGATATTCAGAGAATCTTTATTTCTAATTTGCAAAAAGATATTCGAGACAAACTTCTATTTTCTGAGTTTACCTCTTTCCAACAGTTGTGTGCGACTCTTCACAATTATCAACTGACTATGAGTCAAATGGAACAATCACATCCTATGGCTCCGAGTGATAAGGGTGATAGCAGTCAACAACCATTTGGGAAGATTAAACCGAACAGAGATTCCATCAAATTCAATGAAAACATCATCAACAACAATGTGAATGCAGCATCAGGTGTGCCTCCTATTTCTAAATTTTTCAGGAAAGAAAGAAAGTATACTCCTTTGAATGAATCATTGCATGATATTATGAATAAGTTATTGGGACAAAATGTGCTTACTCTTCCTCCTGTACGACAAATTGATCCTGCAAAGATTACTTCACCTTATTTTGATCATAAAGCTTTTTGTCATTTTCATCGTCAGCCTGGTCCTGATACTGAAAAATGTTTTTCTTTAAAGGGTAAAATTCAGGATTTGATTGATAATAATACTATTTCTGTTTCTGGAGTGAATGATAAAGGCAACACATCTGTAGCTCCTCCTAATCAAAATCTTCAGATTTTTACTGATCCATTACCTTCTCATACTTCTCATACCTCTAATGCGATTGAGGCTAATGATTCCTCTTTCTCATCTGATAGTCTTGTGTCTATGACTCCGAATGTGATTAACTTTGTAGAGCAGCAAGAAATCCCTAAAGATCCTTCCATCACATTTGATTCTAGTGAAACCATTAGAGCACCTGATGGTCCTTTATATATAGTTGCAAAAATCAAGGATATGCCTTGCCGTGGAGTGCTTATTGATCCTTCCTGCATGGTTAATGTTATTACTGAAGAATTTCTTTTTACTTTGCAATTGAATCAAGTGATCTATGACAAAACAGATGTGGTTGTGAAATTATTTGATGCATTTTCTTCTCCTGCGATTGGTTCTATTACATTGCCCATTGAGGTCCATAATAAATCCCTTGATGTAAACTTTGCTATTATCCCTTCTTCCGAACAATTTCGTGTGAAGCTTGGCTATCCTTGGCTATCTTCCATGAAAGCTATTGCTTCTCCTATACATAAGTGCTTGAAATTTCCCCATAATGGTAAAGTTGTTACTGTCAATCATAGTCTCTTTAAACTAGCTGAAAGAACCTCTAGTGTTCCTATTGATTACTTTTGGCCTAAACAATTCCAATCCCTTCCTCCGCGAACTGATCATCTTTTTAAATCTTATAAAAAGTGGAAAACAGATATGAGCCTATCTCTAAGTGAACCTAGAACACCTAAACTTGACATTCCTATCATTCTTGAGAAGGAAATTCTTCCTTTGAAAGATAAAACTAATGTCTTTCCTTAAGAAGATTCCCAACCCGTCCCCATGGATGTGACTATGTCTATGTCTGATAAACCTTCCAAGAGTAGACCTATACCTCCTCGTCATGATGGACTTGGTCTTCTTCCTAAACCAAAAATTCCTCCTTTATATGGAGCAGTTCCTCCTCCTGCCTTTTATAGAGAGAAGAGACCTTCTTCTTCTCCTATTATCCAGCCTAAGAGACCACAACCTAAACACCCAAGTGCTAAGGATGAGAACATTCCTCCTCCTCTATCTTCTACACTTCCTACTAAGACTAGACGTAATCGTTCTGCACGTGAACGCCGACGAAAGCGTCGTCTTAGAGCTCAAGCAGCCGCTTCTCAAAATTTACAATCTCCAAAGACACCCTCAACAAGCATTATTCCATTTTCTCCTCAGCCGGATATTGAGCCTAAATCTCCTAAACTTAAGATGCATGATGGTCTTGATCCTGTGCAAGTTAAAGATCCTATTTTTATAAATCTTGATGATGATATAGATGAAAATGTTATTCATGATGAAATTGCTACTCCTCTTGCTTCTGATAGTGAATATGAACTTGTTGATGTTCATAACCATTTATCTAATGAATTTTCTAAAGCACTTATCCTAGCTCCTAGACAAGAACAATGTGGCTCGGAACATGAACATAGCCCTTGTTTGGATCTTGTGATAGCTCCATCTGTTGTGTTGGATGTGCCTCCTCTAGCGTGTTCCCTACCTTCCCGAAACATTGATCAGCAAGATCGGGGGGTAGATGACGTGCTAGACTAGTTACATTAGCATAGCAGATTCTCTCCCTCTCTCTTTTGTTACTTCTTCTATATGTTATTCTCATTCTTCTATTTGTCATCCTTAGTGTTGTCTACTTGAGGACGATGCAAAGCATTGAGATCTCTTTGGTCTCTCTCATGTTGACTCAAAAGACACATGTGTTCCCTTCTTCTAGGTGACCTTCCTTGATTGGGGAATGAAGAACAATTATGCTTACATACATATGATATATACATGACTTATCATACAGCATACTGACCCCGAGGAAAGCGAAGTCACCTCGTGCTTTGTGTTTGTGTTTATTATCCTTGGGTTTATCTCACACTTGGGGGCTAAATCTTTGCGATAACGTGCTCCTTTCCTTTCCCATTTCTTATGTGTATCACTATGTTAAAACAATCACCCCCGTTGAGGCGTGTGCGATCGCTTTAACGTAGGGGGGCATACACCCTGTCTATCCTTTCACGATACTTGAAAATTTCTAGGCGAACTTAGCTTTGCCTTGAAAATTTTTGGTATTTCTTTTGCATGACTCATAGTGAGGAACCTTACTACTGACAGTCATGGTTCTCCCTCATGATCTTCCCTTTTACTTTGTCAATCGAAGTCGTAAGATCCTTAGTCCACTGGGGGCTTGGTGTATCTTGCCTCCTTGACGTGGTGAAAGTCTTTCAATGATTGTTTCCTTGTACTTTACTGGAAGTATAAGCTCACATACTCCCGCTAAAGTGGGGGCTAAATGTAGCATCCTAAAATTGTGACACTTGCAATTTCGACTACATTTCGGTCTTCACAATGGCGACGCAACACGCAACCTGAATGGAGACCCCGAAACTCGCTCACGACACCAAAAACTGCATTTTTCATGCACCTTGGCCTGAACCTCCTTGCACCCCGGTGAGGGACCAGGGCGCTGGGCGCTCTGGTCCCTGGGTCCTATTTTGGGCCCGGTTTCCTAAGTGGCATCGGGTCTTTTTGATTGCAATTTGGAAATATACTTCCCTGGTCGGCCTAAGGTCGAGAAAATCAGTCTATCAGCCCTAATTGACAAGTATATAAACTACATTTTTCTCTCTCATTTGGACAAGTGAGAAGAAGACAAAAAAGGCGTGGAAACTATACTCAATCATTCAAGCATTCAAGCATTCAAGCAATTGATCATTTCAAGTCTCCATTCAAGGCTAAGTGTTGCATTCAAGTCAAGGATTCAACCATTGAAGAGGAGATCACTTACTTCATGCTACAACATATTACAACATACAACATCTAAACCTTCGCACATAAGGATACCAACATCCTTAGAACAAGGTATTAGTACTTGTTTGTCATTACAGTCATTTACATTTACAGCACTTGCTCATTTCTTGGTTAATTCCAAAACCGGGGTTTGACCTAAAGGCAAACCCCTAATCCCTAACCCCCCAATCATCTTCGCTTTTCTGTGTGTAGGTTGCAGGTACGCGGCTGAGATTGGAGATCTAGAATCCTTGTGCAGAGACGAACCGATCCCCCTTCGTTTCGCGGATTTTTCGGAGGACCGTGGCGCCGGGCGCCATCGTCCCGACAACTTTTTCTCAAATTTGTAGGACAGTGCCGTATCGACATTCTACTGCTAATTCCAGGTCCGCAGCTTCATCCTATAACCTAAACTCAGTTTATAAGCGAATCTTTATGACTTTCTATGCATTCCTAGCTTAATCAACATTCTTTACAAAAGAGGGTAGCTTTGCTTTCCAAACCCTTGAAATTCATTTAGCATCCAATCCTACATGGTGTGGGATTGGATCTTATGAGTTTCAACCCCTCTTTTGAATGTAAAGTCTATCTCCTAAGTGAAAAACCCATCGAATCCTAGCGAACCTCCCTTCTCTCTCCTCGGAGTTAGAAGAGGGGAGACCAACTAGGGTTCGACTGCGATTTTTCCGCTTTACAATTATAAAACCAATTAAGTCATGAGGAGAAGGTAAGATCCTCCTTATCACTAGGTATTGTATGGGATTTTGGAAGTGTGAGTGAGTTGTGGATTAGCATCCTCTATGGACTAATTATCTATTATCATAGATTAATCAATAAGTGTTTCTCTTAACTCACTATCTAAGTTAAGCATCATGAGAATTGATGTCAATTAAAGGCTTATCTTATGGGATTGTCTATCTATTTTATTGAATTTTTAGATATCATAGTGAGAAGATTGGGACACTTTATATTTTAAACATTGATTATCATTAATTCACACCAATGAATGTATTAGTTAGAATGGATTGCACTATTCTTCATATAAGCATATTTAATGGATGGATATTTTGGATATGTGATGCATAAGCATATAGGTATGCTAGCTTGATCGTGATTCGCAAGTGAATTATATTCCATCATACGTATTGCCACTTATTGCTAGATCCTTTCGAATGGTTTAGAATCCTCCAATGGAGTAGCATGGGGAATCTTGCACTGGGGATTTGTTGGCTAGGCAACATTATATCACGTGCATTCATATTGGGGGATTTAATATCTCAAAAAATAAGCTCAATATATTGCCTATTTGGTGAAAATAGGGGGTTTTTTAATTCGGGTTATGAAAAAATGCAATATATTGTCAAAATAGGGGGGTTGTTAATTCAAAATATGTATTGGGAGGGGGTGACAAAAAAGGATTTTAGGGAAATATTTTTTGAAAATTTAGTATGCCATGAACGCACGTTCTATAACCCAAGTTCACTAAGTGAAGCCCCCATGGAAGCTTGATGCTTCATGGTAGGGTGGATATCACCTTGATGATACTCTCTCTCTCTCTCTCTCTCTCTCTCTCTCTCTCTCTCTCTCTCTCCTTCAGGTTATATAAAGGGAACTAGTTAAGGGTTATAATTAAAATGATAATAAATTTATATTATATCTTTCTAATTAAGATGAGGAGGCAACTTTAACTTAATTGCATATATTGTCATTTATACTACTCTAGATTGACTTTTTATGAAAGACCAAGACTAATATAACTAGTTATGGTTTCAATATCTTAATTGAACCTATATTAATAGTATTGCTTGTAGATTTATTATATATGTTGGAAACAAACCAAAAAATTATTCTGTCAAATGTTTGATTCTTATTTCTAGTCAACATTTATGCAACTTATTTCTTAATTTTTATACTTTAATAAGTCTTTACGGATGATTTGTTACATGTGATATCAGAGCTCTAGGTTTAGTACTGTAGAGGGTGAAAAATTAGAATTTCACCCTTAAATGTAGTAAAACCACTAATTTTTGCTTAGGAACCTTTACATTGGGGAAATATGGAATTTGATAGATCTAGATTCTGATTAGATTCCAGGGGTTTTAGGTGTGCCGCTTCTTTCCCTTTAAGTTGAATTGATTTAATTAAAGATGTTGAAATTAGGAAAAATGTATGGATATTGAAGTAATAATGCATAAACAGTGAGCTACAATCGTCAAACAAAGCCAAAAACTTGGATTTGAGTAGTAGATACAGATTTGAATTTGTTCCCAGAAAGTTTACCTAAATTGTCGGGACCATAGTGGTGGTCACCATGGTCCTGTTAGGAGTGTCAAATTTTGTTGATTTTCCTCTCTTTTTATCCTCTAAATCTTTTTGGGATTAGGGTTTCTCAAAAACCTTAATAGGGTCTAAGTTTCTTACGTCTTAATGAAAAACCCCTCATATTTCTAATTTATTTTTGACCGACTACATCGAGTTACAAATCTTTAAATTGTCGCTGGGAAGGGTTTTAATCATGCTTTGACTGACCTCTTGTTCTAGGTCTTTAATTACGGGCCAATTGCATTTTAGTATGGGGGGTGAGATTCAAAATTTTACCTGTCCCTAAGTCCTAGTTCCCTAGCACTCCTAAGTCTCACGACCCCTTTACCCTCAATATTGACCACATGCTAATTTTTTGAACTTAAGTGATGACCATTTTAGGTAATATAAAGATGTTGTGAGATGGCGGTGTTCAAGTGTTATGCTCCCTCCTTTCACCCTACAAGGTGTAATGCCCACCAAAATACCCTAGAGAAATTAAGCAACTAACATTCTAATGGAGATTAAAAAATAAATTAATAACATCTAATGCAACACAACACGAATTGTGTAGAGCATCCACTAACATTTAATCTCTATGAACATGAATACATATCACACACATTCACAAACCAATTATGCAAGCGGAATTAAACATAACATCACTACCATCTCCCTAGGGTATGTCAACATCATTACTTACTACCAACATAAGCAACACAACTACTCATGATCATTACACCCTTAAGATTTCCATTACCAATGCGAAATGCACTTTTACTTAAGTTCCATGAAATGCATCTCACTATCTTTTATGCCAACATAATATTCAATTCTTTCAATGCAACCATGTTTTTCAATTTTACAAAAGTTTTGGTTTGATGTTGATGTTAATGTTGACACTTGACTTTGTTGAGGGACTTGATCTTGTTGATATTTTTTATTATAATTGGTTGAGATTCCACTTTGCTTTTGGTACTTTCTAAAATATTTGAGTTTGGTGAAATGTAGCATAGGACACATCAGACACATCAAAAAGAATAATAACACGAAAAGAATACTTGTTTAAAGAACTTTTTCAAATTCTCATGAATGTTGGAGTCTTTTTCAAAAACTCATTTTATTTTTGTTATATTTGGGAAATTCAATATCATATCAAGCAGACTCTCCTAAGGTCAAAAGGTCACAAGTATTATCACAACCCACATCTTGATACTCTGTCAGCTCAAACAGCCCTGTCACACCCTAGGGTGCACATATTTTTTTGCCTTTTTCCAGAAATTAGACCAAAGAAGATTGCTCCTCAATTGGCCCGTTATCCTGGGAGATATATGGTGAGTGTCTTGGGGGCAGATTCTTCCCCACCCTTGCACTGTGATAATCCAAGTGTCTGGTTACTGACTCGGTTTGGCTTCTAATTCCTAAGGTGTTTAGAAAGGGTTTCATTCGAGTGGTCACAATCAACAGAATTTTACACTCCAGTGAGGGAGGCCTCCCGGTCTGTAGAGGTTACACTCCGTAGATTTTAACGTACCTTATAGGCGCTCGGGGAGACATAACGTCATTGTGATAACATGTAACACTCATCGCATATGATTTTCATCACATACACATTTATTTATAGTGGCTTGGATTACTTGGCTTTAGTTGTTGCCACTTAGGTCATTCCCCTCTCACCAGCCTTAATGGCACCCTAAGGGCAACTTGGGAGGGCAGGCCTTCTAAAGGATGTAAGTACACAAATTTATTGAAAGCATAAAAGAAGAGATTCGAGTTTTCTGATCACTCATTGAAGGGGAGAGCATAATACCTATCCCTTTAAAGACACAAAAAACAAAGTTCTTTTTATGCTTTTATCGAAATAATTTTCTATTCTAAGTAGAGATGTTGCTCCAAAAAGGCATGGAGTTTAGTTTTATCCTTCATAGCAATGTGTGAGAAAAGATAAAAGGAAATCGAGTTTGTTCTTTTTAAGACCACCAAAAGGAAGTTTTCTATTCTAACCCTGTAGGGAAAATAACATTAGTAGACACATGATGGGCTATCCAACCTAATTTTTCTTAGTTGCAGAGCTCTGTCTTTTCACAGACAAGGAGCAATTTTGATAAAAACTAGAACTAAATTAAAATAGAATGAAAAAAATATAATCCAGCAATTGCAACCTAATTACTGAGCAAATGTGAATTGATATCAGATCAATTGTGAATTTATATGCCATCAAATGTGAATTATGTTATAGTAATTGCAATGTGATGAATGGTCAATTGTGAATTGACATAAGATCAATTGCTCATCAGTAAAAAAAATAAAAATTAAAAAGTTGAATTTTTAAGAAAACAACAGAAAAAGACAGAAGATAGAGAAGGTATTCGGCAATTATGTTATCCCACACCACCTGAGCCATCACATCAATGTCATCATAGAACTTGTACTTGGATAAGAAGCGATGGATATTTCTATGATACTGGGCAATCTCCTCAATTTCCTAAATCTCACGAAGCTCCCTTTCTACCTTTAGGAGTCTTTGATATGTTCTTTGTTCTCTCCTATGTTGTTTTGCCTTTCTTGCATCTGAAATTCTGAATGTTACCTTTCTTGCCATTGGATTAGATACATTTTATACACAGAAAATGAAATCTCCATAATTTAATAATTTTTTTGGGTTAGGTGTGCAAGATTACACAATAAAGAAACAACAAAAGACTTTTTAATTTTGCAACCTCTGAAGGCAATTGCGAGATGTTTTAGCAATTGTGGTGCACCCTCTGAGCAATTGCGAAATGATGTGATACAAATTGTGAAGTATTATAAGTGATTGCGAATTTTTGTGTATGCAAGTGTGAAATCAGGATTTTGGCACATGTAGAGATCTGCAAAATCATTCAAAACACAAAGTGAAGGTTAGCATGATTCATGTCGGGTTCACCAAATGTATCTAGGGGTAAAATAAGTGTAAATTGCATAATCAGATATCAAAGAATGAATCAAAACTCTAATCTAATTAATATTACTCCTAAATTATAATAGAATGATGCAAAATCAATTGAAATGAAAGAAAGATCTATCTAAAACTCCCTCAATTGACATAACAAGGCTTCCATTGCTTTTCTCCATTATTGTTGATGTAGGTGGCTCTCAGGCATTGCACTAATTTCCTGCATAAGATGGACAATAGCTTTGAAGACTGTGATTATAGCTTGAATTGAGAAAATAGGTTGAATTTATAGATTTTCAATACAAAGGGGGTGAGAAATAGAACTCAAGTGTTGATTGATAGATAATTGATTTAGATTGATCAGTTAACAGAGTTGATTGATTTGTTAACTCAATAGATTGGAGAGTGAACTAAATAGATTGGCTAGTAAACTTAATTGATTGATCAGTAGATTGAATTGACTAGCTAGTTGACTAGATTGATTAGGGAGGTGACTGATTAGATGGATTAGTCAGAAAAAGGTGATTGAGAGCTAAAAAGGATAATTCATGAGTTAACTAAGTTAACTGATTAGATAACTAATTTGATCAATCGGTTCTAATTTTAGCATGTGTTGTAGGATTTTGAAATTGAATTTGATTCTCATTTTCAATTTGGATTTGAATTTGGACTTTCGAATGCTGAAATGCACATGAAATTAATTGAAATTCAAATTTTGTGAAATGTGAATTTGGAGGAAAAGAAATTAATTGGAATTAGAATTTGGGAGAAATGAAATGAAATTAGATGGAATTAATTGGAATTAGAATTTGGGGAATTGGAGGAATTTAATTAATTAATTAAAATAATTTAAATGAAATTATTTAAACTTAGGAAATTGAATTAACTAAATAATAAAGATTATTTAACTAAGGAAAAGGTCACAATTAATTAAATAATTGATATTTAATTAATAATTGAGATAGGGTTAATTAATTAGAATGATGCAAAAGTTTGGACAATTAATAATGCTTTGAATTGATTAGAATAATAGGTTAGTTTAATTAAAGAATTGCTTAATTAAATAGATGAATAATTAGTGTAAGATTGATGAAACATTTTTAGGTGTCTACACGTGCATATTAAATATCCATTTACAACAAAATATTACAATGACTCCAATCTACTACTAGTCCACAAACTACGAGATGCATTACATTACATCTCAATGTCTTATTTCATGAATCCTAATCAATTCCTAAGATAACATCTATCAATACATGAATATTCCATCATACGAAGAGCATAATTCTTTATACATAATTTCATCTACAACTATTACAAGATAATTGCATTACATGAACCATGATATCAATTACATCCATCTACTACAATAATCATCCATAATCCATCATGAAGAAGAATTCTCATCCAAACATGAATAAATCCAAGAGAACATCCCAATGGCTAAAAAGCACCAACCACCCGACCATGTGGAACCAAAGGAACCACCCCTTGTGCTAGGAGATGACACGAGGTCCCAACACACACTCTAAACCTAAGTTGACACCTATAACCAAAGAGACTAAACCACACATGGACTCTCACACAATAACCAACACAATACAATAAGAATAAAATCCCTAAGGCGTACAACTCAACAAGACATAAATGCAACCAATAAGGCATAATCATAAATCATCAAGGGAACACATGTAAGAGTGGAGTTTCATCACATGCCATCCTCAAACATAACAACATAAGGTACTAGCCTGATGGACATGTGGAGCCGTCTCAACCTATCAGAGATAAAGGGAGATTGACTTTCCATAGCAATGGCCTTCTCATGCTTATCCTGAAACATCCTCCCTAGGATCAAGTCATGAGACTCACATCAATTATTATCTTTATTAATGAATCTAGAAACCTAACCCATTAATTATTAGGTTAACACTTATTTACAAATCATGGTAAAATCCCAATGTGCCCTAGCGGTCTAGACTTCATGCATCCTTACAAGGAACCTCATGCAAGCCTATCTCTTGTGACCCCAGTCATCACAAGGAATCCCACTCCCACTAACATGGCCCAACAATAAATCACAAGAGGCTTTAAACCATAATGAAATATGAAAATGTAACATCATATGCAGCCAAGAATATCCACACATACTTTTACGACATACACAAGGCTACAACAACATCAAGTATAACAAATGAGCCTCTTGGCCAACAATAAAAAAAGGCATATCAAGCCATCAATTATGTTGTAAATAATGAAAGTAAATCCACAACAAGGCCAACTCACTTGCTGGTCTAAAATAGCAACACAAAATCTACTTATCAATCCATGGCACATCAACGTGGAGAGAGTCCAAAACATCCACAATGGCATAGAGAATTAAATATACATAAAAACCATCAAAATACATCAAAACTAATCAAAACCCATTCTAAAAAATATCAACAAATCTCAGTAAAGCCTCTGGTACAAAAATCCAATCGAAAAAATAAGTCAAAATAGGCAAAACTGACCAAAACACTAGAAAATAGACAGAACAACGCTTTTGTTAACCAGTACAGTGCATTTACAATTTTAGACAACGCTTTCACATCTCAGGTTAGAGAAAACACAAATTTCTACAATGCATCTACAAGTTCTGACATTGCTTTTATCATAAAAATAGTGCATTTGCATATCAGTACAGCACATACGAGACACAAGACAATGCATTCACAAAAACAAACAGTGCGTTTACAGAAAGAAATAACGCAATCACCTTTCCAGTGAATTTATAAAAATTAACTTCCCAGACTTAGAAAATTGGCAACATGGAAATAAAATCCAACAATTCACGAAATCTTATAAATAAGGGCTTAAAAGAAACACTAGGCAATACGAAATGAAAGATATAAACAAAATATAAAAC